>NC_056733.1:1023533281-1023648281 GCF_019279795.1 Protopterus annectens
GATCTACTGGTTTAGCTCAGCACTATTGCTTACTTTGAAAGTGCGCACTTCTTATGGGTGACCTATTTGAATTGATGTTTAAACCTTTATTAAAAGTGTAAAGAAAATAAATTTTTGTTCTTGAATCATGAGAAATGTATGGCCCTCGTGAGTAATACATTTCATTCGTTGCACACACTGAAAGCCAAAAGCCTTCTGCAGAACTGTACATTTTCAAACTTGGCATGTGCACTGTATGGACTGGACTGTTTGCTTTCTTTTAGCTTTTAAAACAATGATCTATTTGGGTTTAAGGATTTAAACATGGACATTTAATGACACTGGAACTGTGAAATGTCAACATTTAAGCTTTCCAGAAACTGACAGTTAGACGGAATTCCTGTTTAACCATTTGTAATGTGATTTTGTATTCCCCTTGAGCAAAACCTGGAGGTGAAAAGTTTCGTTTGTTGGTTAGGTTTAATCTTATTTCTTTTGCCTGATTTTAGAAATGTTGGTAAAACTGCTGTTATATTTTCATATGAGTCAAGAAACCTCAAAGATGCTACACATTTTACAAAGTTACTATGTTCTTATAGTGTTTATAATGCTGTCAGTTCAGTTGTTTGTCTACTAAAGGTGCTGTACCTGAAGGTTAATGAGACATGAAAATGATTGAGTAAAACCTTATTAAGTATATTTTCTACTTTTGGTTGATAAACAAGAAATGAAAAATGCTAAGTAAATAAAAAAACTAAACGTCTCATTCTCATACGCATTCCTCAATAAATAACAAACTGCCTGTAGCATTGCTGTTTACCCTTAGTGACCCGTAGTTTTAAACAAAAACTGTATAATCTGGTTACATTTTTTATTCTGTCTCAGTGCTACCAGTAATGGTATTTATGAGTTCTGTATACTTTTCTGGATAAAACTAGAACAAACTGATGCTTTCTAACACTATTAGAATGGACTGTTTTATACTCTACACTTGTAGAGCTTACCTTTTAAATATTTATGCTACCTTTGTTCATGACCTGAGTAAGTATAAAACTAGAATATAATAAAATGTGCATGGAAAAATGACTACGATGTCATAATGTTTTTAAACCACTATACAATAAAATAGTATAGGATTAGGAGCATCTGTAGAAGTGAATCTATGAATTAAAAGCATGCATTCGGAGTTCAATAAAACATCTTACAGAACAAATGAATGAGAATGGATTTCCCCCTCTCTACTATCTGTGCATGTATGCTTCTGTTTATGCACCTGTATCTCTCTGTCTCTATATGTGTATATATATATATATATATATATATATATATATATATATATATATATATAAAGATATATAAACTGGAATATTTAAACTAAATATGGAAGCAGTCACTAAGCAAGCAATGAGAAGTAAAACAATATAATTACATTTTTAGTAAACTCTTTGAGTAATGTACCTGATACACAGAGCTAAACTATGTGAGAACAAATAAACAGTACAGATGACTAAAATACAATGTTTACATGGAGGGGGCTGGGCCATCCCTCAGACACACACACATATGTATATATATATATATATATATATATATATATCTATATATATATATGTATGTTTATGTGTAATTATTGAGTGGCGAGTTTGTTGTATGCCATTCTTGGTGTCAAAAGTGGTTGAATTCTTGATTGGATGAGTGAAGGAAGTATTAAATGGTGGATCATTGAATGTTAGGTATGTGAGAATAGATAGTTATACCAAAACTTTCATTTATAAAAATAAGTTTCAGCACTGGTGCGGAGTGTGTGTGTGTGTGTGTGTGTGTGTGTGTGTGTGTGTGTGTGTGTGTGTGTGTGTGTGTGTGTGTGTGTGTGTGTGTGTGTGTGTGTGTGTGTGTGCGTGTGTGTGTGTGTGTGTGTGTGTGTGTGTGTGTGTGTGTGTACGCATGTGTGTTAGGGACAGAGCAAGATAGTTTACTGTTGTGCTTGTGTACTTGTATGTGCGAAGTGTTGTGAGTGTTACAGTGGTACTGTTAGAGAGAGGGTGTTTAGGAAACTAATGTGTAGGGCTGGTTTAGGGTCCGGGGTAAGGTTAGCACATCTGGTAATTTATAAGGGGTAAGTTTCCATCCGCTTGTAGGTGAAGAGTTCTGTCCTCAGAAAGCTACTTCGTCTACTACTTTAATTTTGAAGTAAAGAAAATAGCAGAACTTTATATTTCCCATGTATGTGAAATGAAACCATATTGATATGGTTTGTTTTCTTTTTTGTTAATATATACTTGCTTATGTCTTATGTGATGACTTTTATAAAGGTGTTTAAAACAGAAAAGTGTATATTTCCTTAAATCTGAGGGTGCAAGAACTTGGACTTATGTAATAATGGGAGTGTGAGAGATCCCCCTCCTCCACCTGAGAAATTTCAAGGAGAATTGCCCCTGCATTAATTCACATGCTTTTAATACAGCATCCATACCTCTCAACTGTACAGATTTTCGCAGAATGTCCAGATTCTTGCCTCATGTTTTTGGTCTGTTCCTCATAAAAATTGTGTTTTTTGACAAATCACTGAGATGATTTAAGGATTAAAGTCAATACGTAATGACAGTCATTTAATTTTCTGACTTCATATCCTTCAGAAAAATGTATGGTAACACAAATCCTGTTATTCTAGCAACTTTCTAAGTTTATAAGAGCAGTATTTAAAATGTTCCCTATTTTGGAGCCTTTACCCCCCATTTTGTAAGGCTGTGCCAGATTTTTTGCAGTAAGAGGTTGAGAGGTATGATCATACATCTCACTGTACAGATTTTTGCAGAATTTCCAGATTTTTGCTTCATATTTTTGGTCTGTTCCTCATAAAATTTATGATTTTTTTGTATTTTTATGGCAAATCAGTGAGGACTGAATTTACTAAACAATGCTTATCATTTGAGTTTCAGACTTCATATCCTTCAGAAAAATAATGGTAACATAACACGTTTTTTTCTAGCAAATTTCTAAGTTTATAAGAGCAGTATTTAAAATTTGTCCCTATTTGTGAGACTTTGTCCACCCATTATTTTTGGCTTTGTCCAGATTTCCAGATTTTGTCCTAACCCTAACCCTAATGTCGTTGCAAGCTAGTAGCATATTCAGTATTTGTGCTGTGATTAAATTTCAGGATACCTGATTAGATAAGTATGTGTTGCTGAGTCACATTTTACATTTGCAGTAACCAGTTTTGAAGTCAAAGTCTTTCTGGGGCTTTTAACAATATTTTACCAACGTTTGGTGTAGCTGTTAAAAGTGCTATCTGCAGGACAGATTTAAGGAGAGATAGCTTAACAAAATAGTTACTATTACATTTAAAGAAATTTTTCTAAATGTTTTTAACTGTCTTTCTATCTACGATTTTTATGCCTATCCTGATAATATCTCAACTGTACAGATTTTCCCAGAATGTTCAGATTTTAGCCTCATATTTTTCGTCCATTTTTCATAAAATTGTGTTTTTCTGGCAAGTTAGTGTCAAATCATTAAAGATTGAAGTTAGGAAATAATGACAAGACATTTGAATTTCAGACTTCATAACCTTCAGGAAATTCATGATAATGCAAAACCTATTATTCTATCAACTTTCAAAGTTTGTAAGAGCACAAGTTAAAAATTGTCCCTATTTTGGGCCTTTGTCCCACTTTTATTTATGGCATTGTCCAGATTTCCTGCTTTAAGAGGTTGAGAGGTATGAATTCTCAAAAAAAGTACTGATTTACAAAGGGCCATCAATAGACAAGTATTTTGTTTCTTAAAATTAGTTTACTTTTAAAAATAGCTAGCTATTTCTTCGGTCTGAATTTCAAAGTTAATAAACACGGAGTCACAGTGCCTGACTGGAGGGAAAGGCACTACAACCATGAATTACTGAGTCCAAAGTAAAAGATGCTTGGGGTCTGTGACACCTATTTTTCTTTCTTGTCTGTCAATAAATTAAACTGCCAGAATGCTTTGCATTTTAGAGTGAATTATTTTTTATTGGCAAAAATATGATTTTAATATTTAGTCCCATAACTATATTTGGTCATTCAGATTTTCTTGGGTTAAGTGCTCATCTTTAGGTATACTTTTCATCTTCCTTTACTCTGCCATTTAAAATGTCTTAGAGTTTGTCAGATAAACCATAATATTTCTATTTTTTTTTCACTTTGTACAGATTATTCACATTTAATTCAGAGGTTTTACACAGCTGCACAAACACGACAGAAAAAACAGCCAGGGGACTGAGATGCATGCCAGCCTCAGAGATTGTTCATATTTTAGTTTAAACTTGTTTCTCTTAATGTTTCTTCCTGTGCTTATTTGCTTTTGAATAAAATAGCTTAGTTACCTGGAAAAATTTTAACAAAATCAGTATTAGTTGGCAGGGTTCTGGCAAAAGCGATCTCAAAACTTGTGTGTAAATCTATCAGTCTGTTTTTCAGACACTTCTTCCATGTTGCTTGTGTCAACCATTAGAACTGTTGGTACTTTTCTGTTATTGGGGCAACAGTTAAAGATACAGTGCTACTTTTTTCAAAGCACATCGTGTCTACTTCCAAAAATAGTGATGTCTGGTTAGAGAATTACTTTTCTCAAAATAAAAACATAAATTATGTACCCATATGCATAAAAGTCGACGGCTCCAGGAAAAGTTCTGATCAACAATCAACATGCATGGCTTGTCTGGTAAGTGTCATTCGGTAGATTAATAAATACAGTAAAACTGTAGCGAGGCGGCTCAATGATGCTACCATGACCCCTGACCCCTATCCAAAACAGTAAACCTACAGGGGTCAAATGGTAGACGCACAGCGTAGATGTCACCTCTGTTTGGAAGGAAGCCGGTGTCATGCCTCTTACAGCAAGATCACAATGCTGTGAGAAACAGGACTAACGTCCCATTCAACGATATACTGTGAGACAGTTCCAGCTCAGTATGGTGCAAAATCTACAGTAAAGTCAAACTAGAATTGGTTTGGGATGAAAAGAACAAAAATGAGATAATGTTTGGTATAGTAGACCCAGCTTAAAACATGTTTTACGTGCGGGTGGTATAGCTCTGAGCTGGAATACATAAGAAGAAAAATAAAATACAAATTTGAAAGAAATGTTATTTAACTGGTTGGATGAAATGACATTGCTTTACAGTGGATTTGTAATATTTAGCAGCTAGTGACTGCTGGCAAGCATTTCAGGTTTATTAAAAAATAAATAAACTTTGCTATTGTATTTCAATAAGTGCACCCAACGAAATGTAAGAAGCCTGCTTCGCCCACTGTACGCCCTTGGAGTCATTTCCTGAACACCTACAGATATCGCCATTAATCCTACATTATAAGTTTAAAAAAGATGCAGTGAGAAGTTATAATTTTCAGCTAATATACTGTTAATATTTGCTGTATTTATTTATTACAGTTGTTAACCTGGATAGTGGGAGAAACTGTTTACACAAGCGCACTTTTTTACTGCCATATACATTGTTAGTTTTACATTCCAAGCGCTCATTAGTACTGTTGCCCCAATAACGGGAAAGTACCGAACTTTTTAATTCCGTTGAAATGATGAGGCGTTTTCCATGAAATTTTCCCAAAGAAGAAACATTCAGAAAAGCTAAGAATGCTATTTTAAGTGTACTTTATGTGGCCAGAAGACTAATTACATTGAATGTAAATTCAGACTACTGCCTGCAATGCTTTTAAATAATGTTATGCTACTGCTCTGAGTTCTGTAGAATAACACACTGAAAGGATTGTTTAGTTTTAATCTGAAGCCAGTCATTTTCAGTGTAGTCATTAGTTACCTTACCTAACACAATGAGGCAAGTTTGTGTTAATGAGGCTCTTAACTGAATATACTCAGACATTCATTCAAGTGCAGAAATCTGGTTCTCTCTGCCATTGAATGCTTCCTTCCTTATCAAATTAAATGACAGAATACGATAAAGCTTCTATGTTAGCTCTTAACAGCTCATTCCTATGAAACTGCATGCTGGAAAATAATTGTAAGCACTTTCGACTACTTAAAAAGACAGAAAATTGTGTAACAGACAATTAATGAAAGCATTAGCCCAAGATCCTTTCCCCCATTTCAGTTTCCAAATCCAGACTGTTGATTACTGATTTATGGATTGGATAGTTTATATGGCCAGTGTTTATTGTTTACATAATTACATCAAAGTAAAAACATGTTATGGTGCATATAAGCTTTAAGATATGGGGATGTAAAATTAATAAAATTGTACTAAATTATAATATAATGGTATTCTGGATAGACGTCCATTTGAAGTGTGAGACTAAATACTGTGAATCTCAACACTTAGACAACTCAAATGCAATTATGAAAAAAGCGTTGAGCTACAAATCTAGCTGTTGCACATTTAAAGCTTTTTGGTATAAACCTAGCTCCCCCACTTCCCCTGATGTGGGGAGGCTTCACTTGATAATTATAAATACTCCATATGCTCCCAGAAAATTGTACCTTAGAGAAGGAAGAATTCTCCAATGCATAGCATCTTTGAACTTGATAAATAAACACCTTAGTTGTGCTTAGATTTTTAAGTTCTGAGGATTGCACTTCCCTCCTCAAACTTTCTTTTTTTTTGATGCATGTTGTCTCCAATCATTAGCCATTACATTGCTCATATATGGGACTTTGTCCCCTGTTTGCCCTGTATAAAGGTAATCATCTTGTAATGCTTCTGTGCTTTGGCGAAAGGACCATTTGCCCTTGCAGTGTAAACTCACTTCTTGCACAAGTGGGAGTTTTGCACACTTGTAAGCCAGAGAGCTTCCCTTACACAGCTGCCTGCCGATGCTGTGTCCTACTCCTGCACTGCCTAACTCACTGATGATATTAAGCATTAACATTATGGTTCCTATTATTTATTAGCAATTTGTGTGTCTTAAATTTGCAGAGCTACCATGTACATAAATTATCATTCTTTTTCTACTTTGTTGCCATCCAAAATAAGTGTCAATTAGCGGCAGCCTGTCTGTGCATGTTTATTTTTAATTTTTATATTGTTTTTTTCAGACACTTTTAACTCCACATATTAAACATTAACATAGGTTCATAGGATGTTACTAGGTTATTGACCCAAAGATCTTTATAAGCCTAATTGTTAATCTTAATATAATACTAGATGAGAGCTATCATCTATTTCCAAGGTTTTTCCTAGCAAGGACTACCCATGTCCAGGAAAGAAGCCATGGCAGTTATAAAAAACCAACAAACCATTACATAGATTTTCCTTTTCATACATTATATATCTCTTTCTCTCTGTATATGTGAGTGTGCGCGTGTGTGTGTGTGTATCTTTATACACACTTTCGATATAGTGCACTTTCGCTTAAGTGGGTTTCTACTTTTCTTGTTCGAGATTTTGAAATTTTGATCAAGAAAAGTAGACCCATATATATATATATATATATATATATATATATATATATATATATATATATATATATATATATACATATACACATATATATGTATATGTATATATATATATATATATATATATATATATATATATATATTTACCATCAAAATTTCGAAGGCAAAACAACTTTTAAGCAATAGACTGAAATACAGTGTTGAAAACAAAAATGTCTAGCCTAAATGTCGAACGTCAGAAACATGATGATCGACAGCTGATATAACAGACTTCTGGTTTCCAAAGTCCATATGTCCTTTTACGTTTTTGCAGGGGGGCAAGACCCCCGCACCCACTGCAAGTTATATATACCAACTCTGAGATTGCACTACAGTGTGGAAAAGGGTAAATTCCCCGATCTTCACTGTACTGCAATCTCCATTCAAAATGCAAACTCATAATAACAAATCAAACTTTATTTTCGTTATTATGATTTCATATTATTCCAGTTCAGCATTGTGAAACTTTTAAAACGTACTTTCAACCACATGCTGTTCCAAAAACAGCCTTCTAAATTTTGATGACAAATCATGTGTGTGTGTGTGTGTGTGTGTGTGTGTGTGTGTATATATATGTATATATATATATATTTTTATATATATATATATATATATATATTTTATATATATATATATATATATATATATTTTATATATATATATATATATATATATATATATATATATATATATATATATGTATGGGTCTATCAGAAGCTTGAGTTTTCAGAAACTCGAAATTCATATTGTTGAGACAATTTGATTAAATTTCTGAAAACTCAAACTTCAAAAAACAAAAAAATCTACCTTTTTTATGCTTTTTCAGGAACAGCAAGCCTCCCTGCACCCCCAACCCCTGGAAGCTATATATGCTAACTCCAAGATTGCATTACAGTGGAGAAAAGGGTAAATTTCCCAGTTCTCACTGTACTGTGATCTCCATTTAAACACTTCGAGTTTTCAGAAAATTAGGGACATATGTATATATATATATATATATATATATATATATATATATATATATGGGTCTACTACGTTAGACCGACAGTCCACCAACAGTCCACAACACCGACACCACAAGAACGAAACAAAAAAAACACGAAAATTCACATGCCCGACAAACCACAATACCGACAGTTAACAAAACAAAATGTTCGCCGTTCCACACAACACACACAACACAAGCACACCAACAACCTAAAAACCTACACTACACCTTACACACAACTATCTATGCACTAACCTTAACCCAAACCCTAACCCTAAGGTCTGTCACTATCGCACAGTTACCTTACATGCACTCTAACCCTAACTCACTTAATCCGCCTCTAACCCTCAAGTCCCTCACTGTCGCACACTTACCTTATCCGCACCCTAACCCTAAGTTCCTCACTATCGCACACTTACCTTACACGCACCCTAACCTTAAATCCCTCACTATCGCACACACACCTTAAACGCACCCTAACTCTAAATCCCTCACTATCGCACACTTACCTAGTCGCACTCACACATTTCCCATGTCGGTGTTTTCGCTGTTGGGATTCTGAGTTGTCGGTTATCTGCTCCATCGGTCTTCTGGCGTCGGTGATGTCATTGTCGATCTTCCGAGCTTTCGTTCTAACGTAGGGAACCCATATATATATATATATATATATATATATATATATATATATATATATATATATATATATATGTTTGTATATATAAATATGTATGCATGGTTTATTTGTTAACAATCATTATTCAATATAACATTACTTAGATTGTTCAAGTCTTGCCCTTCAGGAAAGTTTACTCTTCTTCCAGAACATTATTCTGCATGTATCATTCCCAAAGATCCCATTTATTTCTATGTAGTTTGCTCCTTTCCTTTTCTTAAGATCTACCTCCAATTTTCCTTAGACAGCTGTAGTTTGCTGGGTTTTGCTCAGTGTTTAATTTCAACTATTGATCCTTCTTTTAAAATAGTTTCTGATAAAAGAAAGAGGGATACCTCTATTCTTGAAGAGATTCAAGATTCTGTATCTGGACAGGAAGCTGAAGGGACAGATGCAGGGTTTTCCCATCAGATTTCTGATTCAGACTCAAGAGGAGAGCTTATCTTTCTCTGAGATGATTTCTAGAATGTGCCAGTGTTTTCAGTGGGAGACACTTACATTTCTCAGTCCCTCAGAAAATACTATGAGCTGCTACAGAAGAAATTTCCAGAATCTGCACCCATTCCTCCAGTTCTGTCAGCTTTGGAGGATGTATTTGTTGCTGCCTGCAGTATTCCTGACAGTCAGGCAACTGGCCTTAAAAAAGGCAGATAGGCTGTATAAAGTTCCTCAGTCTTCCCAAACCTGACCCGGCAGCATACTTCTGAACCCCTTACAGTGAGATAGCTGGACACAGCTATGAATAACGGGGGAACAAAGGCCCAAAAATAGGGACATCTTTTAAATATTGCTCTTACAAACTTAGAAATTGATAGAATATCAAGTTTTGTTAGCATGAATTTTCTGAATAGTATGAAGTCTGAAACTCAAATGTCTTTCATTATTTTCTGACTTCAGTCTTTAATGACTTGCCAATAATTTACCAGAAAACCACAATTTTATGTAAAATGGACCAAAAATATGAATCACAAATCTGGACATTCTGTGAAAATCTGTACAGTTGAGAGGTATGCCCAGCAGCTATAGCTTTAGTTATTCATAACTGTTGCTAAATATTTAGTTAATTCCAGTTCTACTCTTTCTGATGAGGTTGGGAAGATTATTCATAAGCATGGGGAAAAGAGTATGCTTCTGCAACTTTGATTTTCAGAATCTGAATTGTTGGGCTTGTGTGTTAAAATTTATTCTGCTAATTGTAAAAGTACGAGGAATGTTTTGTCTGCAGTTTCTTCTTGTGAAGAAAAGTCTGCTTTAAATAATTTAGTTTCTTCTATTGTACGATCATTACGCAATATTTACTGATTCAACTGATACTTCTTTAAGGGCTTTGGCCACTCTGTTATGGAGGTTTGCATGGCTGCATTTTCAGAACCTCACAGATTATATTAAAAATGAGATTTTCAATTATCCGTTGGACAGAGATCTAGTGTTTGGCCCTTCTACTACAGAGGGGATCAAAAAGTGTATTGAGAGGTATAAGTTGATACAAGGAATCTCTAAGATTTTTCAGCCCCCCTTTTCTAAACTTTCTAACGGATACTCTAATCCCTCATCCAATTTTGACAAAAAAAAAAGTCACAACAAAATGTAGGTAAACAGATGATGTGAAGTTGCTCTATCTCGCCGTTCATTCTTTACTAATGGGTTCGGAGCTGATCCCTCGGCTCCGAGTTGGCCAATTGCAAGGCTCGAGGTCTTCAAATAGCTCGAGGACAAGTACCTATCCCATGATGCACCTAGAGTTACCCCAGATCTACTTTGCTGCTGCAATACATCGGAGGTTCTGCTATTAGCTCGGGCCAGTAAAACTGTTTTTTTTTTACTTACTTATTTACTTATATTTAGATAGTTAGATAGTTTAAATAGTTTATAAGCTCTTACAGCTTTCTGGTGTGTGTTACTACATTTTAGTCCCTTCCCTTAGTGTGATTTAAAAAAAAATCCTAGTTGGGCCTTTTGTTTTAGGCCTAGTTTAAAAACTCTTCTAATTAACAGAGTGTGTTTACTCAGTGACCTTTGCCACATGTTTTGCTATATAGTTAGATAGTGTATAGTTATTTGCTGTGTGGTGTGTTTAGCCTTGAATTTTTTTAGAAAGGCTTGAACTTATTAATTACTGTTCCAGTTTTTGTAGTTAACAGTAATTTGCTTTGGCATAGATATTCCTTAGAATTTTTAGACAGTGTGTTGTACCTTATAGCAGCTATCCTTTTTCCCTTGCATAGTCTACTCACATTGTGTGTTAGACAGTTTGTGGTGACAGTAATTTATGTTTTTCCTGTCACTTTAATATTATTTACATTTGCATTACTGTGTGTGTGTGTGTGTGTGTGTGTGTGTGTGTGTGTGTGTGTGTGTGTGTGTGTGTGTGTGTGTGTGTGTGTGATTTAGCCTGATTGTATTAAGGTTTTTTGTGGATAATTACTGTTAGAATTTTTTGTGGTGGCAGTAATCTTTTCTCTCAGAGTTTTCAATGGCTGACCAAGAGAAGCACCGTAAGTCTGTCTTCACAAAGTGCCCAAAGGTTGGCCAAAAGATGCCTGCAACAGACAGCCATGTAAATTGTGTGTACTGTCTAGGAGCCCTGCATTTAGAGGATAAGCTGTTCTATATGCCATTCCTTCTCCTACAGGGTCCTACAGGAAAGGAAAAGAAAACTGATTGACAGAGGGTTGTTGAAACCATCGTTCCAAGAAGCTATGAGTGACCAAGATGGATCCAGCAAGTCCTCAAAGTCTTCTAAGACTTCAAACTCTAAGAAATCCAAAAAATCTTCAACTTTGGCTCCACTGCCATCGGAACCGACAGTCTTTTCTTTTCGGAGCTGGTCACCAGTCTTGGAACTGGTATCCAAAGCTCCTAAGAGTCTGTTACTATAGTCGGTAACCACCTTCGGTGTGCTCATCTCGGTCCTCTATCAGCCTTTCTGATCTGGATGTGGATCGTGTGGTGCAGAAGCTGTTATCAGCACTGGCCTTGGCAAAAATGTTAACGGCTTTGACCCAAATGGCTTTGGAGCCAACGACCCTTGCACCAGCTCAAACTATTCCTCCTCTGAGCCATGCTGGTCCTTTGGAGCCAGAGAAGTCAGACCTGTTGATCATGGAACCCTCGGAGCCGATGCCTGCTCCAGTGTCTTCGGCTCCATGCACTCTGACATCCTCAGTGCCAATCGAGGACTCTAGAAGCCGACACTCTCTGGTCGGGTCCAGGGAGGATAGTCGGACCAACTTGTTGGTTCTGACTCTGCCTCTTGGGGCTTCGGCTTAGATGAGCTCGGCTTCTACCTCTGGTTCAGAGCCCACTGTCCTGGTGCCGGGGGTATCAACGGTTTCCTCGGATACGTCGGTTCCCTCGCATTGGAGCAGAGGTGCTTTTGATGCCATGAGGATAATCATGTCTCCTAAGACATCCTTGACCTCAGGTCTGGCTTCCTCCTCCCCTAAAGCAACTGTGTCTGCTTCTGCCTCACACATCCTGACCAAGCGTAGAGACCCAGAACCTCAGGAAGCCTCATTGAGTGGCCCTTGCTCTTCCGAGACCTCACCAGAAGATCCCACTGATGGAAGTTTCCAGGAAGAGATTGTGTAAGAGGAAACATCTAGACTCCCCCCAGGAGTCTCTAACATCTGATACTGACTTAGATGAGTTAGAAGGGTCCCCACGATCCCCCTCTGAAGATATCTCATTCACTGAGATACTTGAAATCCTTAGGCAGAGGGGTGATTGGCAGTCCAAAAGCCCTACTGAGGATGAGTCAGTTCTCCTGAAGGCTTTCGGGTCTCAGCCCTCTACCTCTTGGGTGCTCAATGAGCTGATGCAGCTGGTCTCACGAAGGGTGTGGGAGTCTCTAGATACTATGGAGCCTCTCCCTAGGAGGCCTAATAAGTTCATTTCTGTCCCCCTTCACAAATCTTTCTTAACAAAAGGTGTTCCATTTGATGCCATGGTGGTGGTGGCAGCCACCAAAAAGAAAATGTCTGAAAGTTCCTCGTCTATCCGTCCTCCTAACAGAGACTCTAGGATCATGGATAGATATGGGAAGTGCAAGTTTAGTTCAGCGACTTTTGCACTTCGTTCGCTCAACTATTTAATCCATTTCACCAGGTTACAATGAGATCTCCTTAAAGAGCTAGGAGATACTCCTCAGGGTACAGTAGCTGCATGAGCTACCGACAAAGTTGCCGCCCAGCTTGTTACCCTCAATTCTATAGTAAACTCATCCATGCGCCTCATCTCATATGCAGCTGATGGAACAAGTAGGGCAGTGGGTGCAGGAGTTGCTCTTAGGAGACACTCCTGGATGCACTTGTGTTCCTTCACAGAGCCCTTTAAGTCATCCTTCATGAATACTCCCTTTGATGGCTCATCCCTTTTCAGGCCTAAAGTGAAGGAAACCTTAACCAGGTGTGAGCAGGAAGGAAAGACTCTGTCTGCCGTAGGGGTCCATTTTTCCACCCCTACCAGACCCTACCCTAAGGGTCAAAGGGGAGGAAAAATGTGGTTCCAAAAAGTCCAAGGAGCCTTTCAGGACACATGTGGTGGTCTCTCCCTCCAGAGGCAGAGGAGGGGGCAATAATGGAAGACACCTCCCTTGCAGCAGAGGGGGTGTGCAACACCAGGGCAACAAAGATCCCTTCTCTGGGAAGCCCTACCAGCACTCCTGAAAGGAGGCTTGACTGTCCTGCTCTGGAGGCAGTCGGGGGTTGCTTATCTTTGTACCCAGATGGCTGGCTCAGAATAACAAAGGACAGCTGGGTACAAAGTATCATTTCCAGAGGATACTTCATCCCATTCACCACACCCCCTCCACCCATAAGAAAAATTGTGGACGTTCCACCCATTTACAGGGAACAAGCAACAATAGAGGTCCAAACATTGCTAAGAAAAAGAGTCATCCAACCAGGCCCAGCAGACCAGACAGGACCCGGAACTTACTCAAGATTATTTTTAGTTCCAAAAAAGATGGGGGGCTGGAGACCCATATTGGACCTCAGCAGACTGAACAAATATGTAAAGAAAGAGAAGTTCTGGATGGTCATGCTTCAATCTATACTTCCTTTCTTAGGGAAAGACAATTAGATGTACTCGACTGATCTCAAGGATGCGTACTATGACATAAAAATGGCCAGGCCATCCAGGGATCATCTGCGCTTCTGGCTGGGAGTCAATCATTACCAGTTTCAAGCCCTACCCTTTGGTCTCACTACAGCCCCCAGAGTGTTCACCAAATGCATGGCAGAGGTCACAGCTCACTTGAGGTGTCTAGGATTCCAGGTGTTTCCATACCTAGACGATTGGCTCCTTACCACCACCACCAGGCATCAACTCATTCAGGCCAGGGAGTCCACTCTGTCACTCTGCAATCAACTGGGCATTACTATCAACTCAGAAAAATCTGCCTTGTTGCCATCGCAGCATATTGTTTTTATCGGGGTAAAACTGGACACTACCACCACTACATTTAGGCTTCCAATAGTAAGAGTCTTTTTTTCTTCATCAGCATCTCAGTGTTCTGATATCCAAAGACAGAGCACCAGCATCAGAAGTTCTGAAATTGTTAGGCATGATGGCAGCAGCAATTCTAGCCATATCACTAGCTCATATGCACATGCGGATACTACAATGGCTGTTGTTCACTCAATGGCTTACCAAGAGCTTCCCATGTCTCACACGATAATGATCACAAATTCCTGCAAAAAGTATCTTCAGTGGTGGTTGACCTCACTTCATGTTACAATAGGATGCCCATTTGTGCTACCCGCTCCAGCGGCCACAGTGACCACGGATGCTTCCCTGATAGGGTAGGGGGGCATTTTCAGGGAAAGACAGCCCAAGGCACATGGACCGATTAAGAGACACATCTGCATATCAATGTCCTGGAGATGAGAGCAGTACTTTTGGCATTGCAGTACTTTCAGGACTCTCTTCCTCTGGGTACGATTGCGATTTAGACAGACAACATGTCGGTGGACTGGTATTTGAGCAAACAAGGAGGAACCAGGTCTTACCCCCTTTGTCACGAGGCTGTCAGAGTATGGCAGTGGACTGTTTCCACCCAACACTTTCTGTTGGCAATGCACATCCTGGGGAAATCCAATGTGATAACAGACAAGCTGAACAGGGCAATCTTTTTTGCCCCATGAGTGGTTCCTCAAGAAAGAAATAGTGGACAGGATATTCAGCAGGTAGGGCCAGCTTTGCTGCAACCTTTTTGCCAGTCACATGAACACAAAATGTAGAAACGACTTTGCCCTGATTTCCCCCTCCAGGAGAAGCCCCAAGGGACCATACACGATTGGCCTCCAGGTCTCCTCTATGCATTTCCACCAATCCTGTTGATACCCAAGGTTCTACAGAAAGCAAAAACCCTTGGAAGGACCATCATTCTAATAGCCCCTCATTGGCCTTGTCAGATTTGGTTCCCCTTCCTTCGACTTCATCTTTTGGAGGACCCTTGGATTCTGGACCCACTTCTAGACCTTCTGATGCACTCTTCGGGGGAACTTCATCTCTCTCTGCAGTCTCTGAAGCCGACAGCTTGGCTGCTCCAATTCCTATAATAGCCAGGTTCCATAATCTCTCCAATGAGACAAAACATATCCTCTTATTCTCCTTCTACTAGGAAGCTATAGCTTAGCAAATGGAAAAAAATGTTCTATATGGGCCTCTAAAAGCAATATTGATCCTTACCAAGCCCCTATGGCCTCCATTTAGAGTTCTTGGCTATGATTTTTAACAAATGAGCTGCAGCAGCAACCGTTCATGTTCACTGGCTGCTGTTTCTAATTTTCATCTTGGATTTGAAGGATTGAATATTATGTCTCACAAGTTATCCAAAGCCTTTCTCAAAGGGACCTTTCATATTAGACCACCTGTGAACTCTCCCTATTCTCCATGGAATCTAAATTTTATGTTTTCCCGCATAATTCTTCCACCATTTGAACCAAGTTCCTTTTGTGACCTCAAATTTTTGTCATGGAAAACCATTTTTCTAGTAGCTATTACTTCTGCCTGTAGAGTGTCAGAGCTTCAGGCTTTATCAGTCAAGCCTCCTTATTTAATATTCCATGCTGACAGAGTCTCACTTAGAACAAACCCCTCATTCTTGCCCAGAGTTTGCACTGAAACTAATCTCAACCAAATTATTGATTTGCCAGTCTTCTTCCCCAACCATTCAAACAATTTAGAGTACATGCTGCACAAACTTGATGTTCACAGACAGCTCAGATTTTATTTGGATAGAACAAAAGACTTCAGAAAATCAGACCAGCTTTTTGTTTCATTTTCAGACTCCAGGAAGGGTAGACCAGTGGCTAAAACAACTCTGTCTAAATGGTTATCTGATTGTATCACCTTTGCTTATTCAGCTGCCAGTATGCCTTTGCAGCATAAAATTAAAGCTCACTCAACCAGAGCAGTTTCTACAGCATCTGCTTTTTCTGCCAGACTTCCTATTGATAACATTTGCGCAGAAGCCACTTGGTCAAAACCTCATACCTTTATCACTCATTACAAAGTTGACAAGGCCTCCAGGGACAGGGCCTCCTTTGTATCCACTGTTCTGAGAAATATACTCCCATGAGCCACCCGAGATTGATGATGCTTGGGACACTACCCATCAGTAAAGAATGAATGGTGAGATAGAACAACTTCACATAAAGAAGTTAATGTACTTACCATAACGTTTCATGTGAGTTGTTCATCTCGCCTTCACCCAGGGGAAGTAAATAGTGTGGGAAGAAATAGCTAGGGAATTGTTATGGCTAGGCTTGTATAGGCCCTAGGGCTGATAGCCTAGTACCAACCTATGAACCTATTCTTACGTCCCTCCCTCCTACCCCCTCCTGGGCTGTTAGATGACTGATATGCTGGATACTTCCTGGCTGCTCAGTCCTTCTATTCCGTTTCTTGGGAGTGAAACAATGACATATGGTATTATTATACACAGAAAACAAGATCTGAGGTAACTCTAGGTGCATCATGGGATAGCAACTTGGCCTCGAGCTATTTGAAAACCTCGAGCTTTGTAATTGGCGGACTCGGAGCCGAGGGATCGGCTCCGAACCCATCAGTAAAGAATGAAGGCGAGATGAACAATTCACATGGAACGTTATGGTAAGTATATAACTTCTTTTTTAAGAAGAAATGGCAATGGGGTTCCAAAAAGAATTCAGGATTGCCCCCCCCCCAAAAAAAAATGAGGACAGTCCAACAAGTCAGAGTGAGTTTTTAGGGGGCCTTGCCCCCCCCCCAATCCAGCCAATCCCTTTTCTCTTCCAGAAAGTCTGAATCTCCACCTTTCTCTTTGGCAACAGATAGTTTCAGACAAATGGGCTCTGAAGATCATTCATCAAGGTTACAGATGGCAATCTGAGGAAATTCCTCCTTTCAAGGGGTAATTCCATCATCCATCACACCAGACTATTTATTTTTACCTGCCCTTCATCATATGCTGTCCCAGCAGTGATATAACCAGTTCCTCTTTCCCAGGTGGGAAAAGATTTTTGTTCAAGGATGTTAAGATGTTTTAGCACCAAAGAAAGAAAATGCCTATAGAACATTTTGCATCTTTCTTTATTAAAGCTGTTTGTGGTCGCGCTCAAGATCAAAACGCTGTCACTTTACAACCCGCTATCTCTTCTTCCTCATTAAAGTTTCCTGGTAACTGCAGATTTAAACGATGCTGATCATCACATCCCTAGTTATCCTGACTTCAGGCATTTCTTAAAGTTCTTTGTGTGTCTAGATCACATTTCTCTGCCTTACCCTTCAGACTGTTCACTGTACCAGGAGTGTTCACAAACTGTCTAGCTCCAATTATAGCTCATTGCAGGCTACAGAGTATGCACATGTTTTTCATATTTAGATGACTTGCTTATCTATGCAGAGTCTTTTTCAAAGTGTTAGGAATCTCTCACTTGGGTGAGAGATCTCTTACTCACATTGGGATTCCAAGAGAACATTCAAAAGTCTTTCTTCACACTGGATTGTGCTCCTGGCTTATCAGCTAGAGACCTCGATCTAAAGAGTTTTTCTTCCACAGGAAAAATATATGGATATCTAGATCTATTTTTATGGTTTTCCATAAAGACTTTGATTACTGTGAGGGGAATACCTCAGGATCTTGGGTACCTTGGCATCTATGATTCTCTTGATACAGTTTCAGGTGGGATAACAGTGAAAGGTGTATTGGACACCAAGGACAGGTACAAGCACCTAAATATAAAAGAGATGCTTGCCCTGATCAAGGCAATCAACTCTCTGAATCATCTTTGGTCTCTGGGACTTCTGCAAGTTGTTATAGACAATACCACAGTCACGTGGTACATCAGCAGCCAAGGGGGGAGTAGGTCATGCCCTCTTTACATACTAGCCATATTAGTTTGATATATAGCTTCACAGCACAGTCTCATGGTACAGGCATCCTACATTTTGTTAGAGCAAAATTGTGCGGCACACAAACTGAGCAGGACAAGAGCAGAATCTCATGAATGGAAACTAGGTCAAAGGGGTCTTCCAAGATTTGATCCATTAATGGGGAGTTCCTCAAGCAGACCCTTTTGCCTCCTCTCTGAACAATCAACTGGCAAGATTCTGTTCCAGGACTCCATGCAGGAATGCCTGGAATACAGATGTCTTTTTTCCCTTGGAAAGATGTCCCTGTGTGCTTTTCCACCTTTTCCACTAATATTCAGTGTGTTTCTAAAGATTCAGAAGGAATCCCTCAAGATAATTGTGGTGACTTTCGTCTGGCCCAGGCAACAGTGGTTCTCCCTTCTTTTGGAGATGGCCAGAGCCAATTGCCACAATCTTTCTCACAGTCTGGATCTACTCAGACAAGATCAAGGGTGTTTGCTACACCATGACCCCAATCAACTTGAATTGACTGCCTGGCACCTGTTTACTTAGGATGTGCTGCAGGTACTAATGGAGGTAAGAAAGCCTGCTACTAGAAAATCATGTATTAGCAAAAGGTTTTCTAGTTGGTACCAACAACATAACCAGCACTACTTCAGTGCTAGTTGTCCTCTGGTTTTACAATATGTGTGTGATTTGTGTACTATGGCCTTTCTTACCCTCCCTTCAATGTTCATTTATCATCCTCCTCTTTCAAGGCAGTCTCATGTTAAAATGTTGCTGAAAAGGGTTTTGTGGAAGAGATGTCTCAGAAAACCAGTGGCCTTTCCTTGGGATCTTAATTTTATGCTAGAAAATCTAAAACCTACTCCATTTCAGCTAGCTAACCTGGCAGACTTTAGGTTCTCAATATGGAAAACAGTTTTCCTGATTTTGTCTGACCTCTGTAACAAGGGTATCTTGGGTTGCAAACTATTATGGTGAGTCAACCCTACCTCATTTTCCACAGGACAGGATTTCTTTGACAACAAATCATTCCTTTATGACTAAAGTGGTGTCTGAGTTTTTTTCTAAGCCAAACTATCCATCTCCTTGTTTTCTTTCCTGAACACAAAAATGAGGGAGAAAAGATACTCCATGCTTGTCCATAGACAACTCGTATACTATCTTGACAGAAATAAATCTTTCTTTTCTTTGGATCAATCGTTCATTTCTTGTGACGGTAAGAAGAAGGGACAGACTGTGTTAAAGCAGACTCTTTCTAAATGGTTGTCTAAGGCTATTACCTTTTGTTATACTTGTGATGATGTGAGGTATTGCCAGCTATGCCAGGAGAAGTAGGGCAGTGGATCTGTAACATATGCCATCATAGCTAGCTGGAGTTTTGTAAAGAATTATATGTCATTTGTTTATCAAACTGATTTGTACAGGTGCTTGTGTTGAAAATGTATTTGTAAATTTGCTTGTGTTAAAAAATGTACCAGCAGTGGGTCCTGCTGGACAGAAAAAAGAAATGCACCTGTATGTCAGACTGTATTAGAACTGGTGAAATTAATATTACAACAGAGGATACTGGAAGAGAAGATGTTAATCTCAGTCCAGCTAACTGAAAAATATTCTGAAATTAAATGACTTAATTAGGGTGTAAAGATTGTATCTCACAGGTCTCAGTGTAGCCAGAGACAAAATGTCTGTACTAGGAAGCTTTCTGTATTGTCCTTACCAGTGAACTAATTGCTACCCTGGAAGGATAGAAGTGTTGAAATGGTATCATGGCTTCCAGATGCTATAACACATCTTAGCAAAGCTCTTTCTGTGTGTATGGTAACACATATATGCGAGATTCTGGTTCAGTTTCTAGTAAAGGGGGTACTATGGGAACCAGAAGTCAGATGACCAGATGTGTGTGATGTCATTCTGTAATCCAGCACTGAAATTATGTTTTAATACTCTAGTAGTCTCTGGGTAGTCTGTTTTTTTGGAACCTGACATAGAAGGATCTCTCACCCACTTCATCTTGCCTTACTTTAGTAAGTAACCAGGGAATAGTAATTCTTTAGATCAGCCAAGAAAATATAGTGAGATTAGTTAAGCACTGTTTTACTGCATCTGTGTGAATCTATTCATCTGTATTATTTTAATAATTCTTGTGGTTGAAACTCTGGTGTTTACTATAAATAGATATTTAGTATTTTCATGTTCTTTTATTATTTATTAATAAATAGATTTACACTTTTCATTGTGTCTGGTCTTTTAGAGAATATTTTAACCTTTGAGATTGTTTATATTTATTTGGTAATACTGTGGCCATTCCTGAAAGCCTTGCTGTTTGGTCAACATTACCATTTGTATTAATATTAATTTCGCTCAGTATAATTGGGTACCCTTGTAAGAGCCTTAGAGTAGCTGGCTTTGGAGTGTCATGGTGGCAGTAAATACCTTATAGTCTGGGCAGAGGGACATAGCTAGTAAATCTGTGACAGCCTTTCCTAGGTGTGAGTGTGTGTGTGTGTGTGTGTGTGTGTGTGTGTGTGTGTGTGTGTGTGTGTGTGTGTGTGTGTGTGTGTGTGTGAAAATCAAATCTCAAAGTGTGTGTGTATCAGCTACTTGGAGCAGGAGCACAGAGCACTGGTTTCACAGAGAGGGTAGTGGAGGACTTGGCCTGGGACACTCAGCTGAGGAGTCAGCTGTATAGCTGTGCCAGTGGGGAGTCTTATTGGTGGCCTGGAGAGAGAGAGAGAGAGAGAGAGAGAGAGAGAGAGAGAGAGAGAGAGAGAGAGAGTGGGAAACCCAGACCCCGGACTGAGTGTGTTCCCTGTTTGCTCTTAAGGGAAATTGTGCTTGGTGCAGAGAGCTGCACCTGCGAATACTGTGTGTATCTATTTTTGTTCCAAGTGAAAGTCCCTCACCGGTGTCAGTGATGAAGATTCAGGTTCCTGGATTATTGGCCAGAGAAAGGATGTTACAATACTCACCATAGCAAAACTATTCCAGACAGGGTCAAGGCCCATTCTACCAGGGCCTTGGCTTCATCTATGCCTTTTTGGAAAGGGTTGGATTCTTGAAGTATTCTAGAAATAGAGGGTCTATGTTAAATCAGCGAATGCTTAAAAAAGTGAACACTGATTTATTGGCCCTCTTTAAGCGAAAGTTTAAAATCCAGAACACTCGGAACAGTAATTTTTTTCCCTGAGAAAAAAATAGCTGTTCCACAAAAAAAAACAAAAAAACCCTTCAAAACAGTAAATAAAGTATGTGTGGGGGGGCTTCACCCCCCACACCCCCGATGGGGGGGCTGTGCCCCACCCTACTTAAATATACCAGCTCTGAGATCGCACCACAGTGGAGTTAATGGCAAAGTCCCAAAAACAGCCCAGCAATTTGTTTTCCCCTGGGAAAAAAAAAAATTGCTGTTCCGAGTGTTCGGGATTTTAAGCTTTCGCTTAAAGAGGGTCGATAAATCAGCGTTCGCTGATTTAACATAGACCCGAAATAGCAACATGATCCTCTGTACATAGTTTTACAAAGCACAGTAAGTTTGATTCCTTTTCTAGGTCTATATCTGGCTTTGCTAGGCCATTCTCCAGGGGATCCTGGACTTTTCTCATTCCATCTGTCAACATTTGTAAGCTATGGTAATCTGCCCGCATCGTTTAGGCTACTGCAGCAGTGATCAAAATGAAGAACATAATACCGTTGTGTAAGTTACATTACCATGACAGTAGATGCTTGACTGATCACTGCTGCAGTAGCTGCTTCCTCCCTCCATTCCCCTTGTTTCTTTGTGTATTGTTTTTGCAAAGACGTGGACTCTTATTTCTTGTTGTTCCTAGTATTACCCTTTCAGGCTGCCTCTCTCTGTTGGCATGAAAGCTCTGAAGGGTTGGTCACCCAAGCCTGTCTTTTTAGTCAGCTCATTTCGAGCTGACTAAAGGTTTAGGTGAGGGAAGGTGCCCTGAAACTTTGGAAACTGACTGGCTGTTGTATCCTTGCAGGATATAACACCATATAGCTTAGACTACTGCAGCAGTGATCATTTGAACTTCTACTGTTGTGGTAAGTTTATTTACACAACTCTACTTGACTTTAGTAATGGAGTGGCCTAGTACATTTTAGGTTCCTTTTGATCAATGATAGAGTATGAAGTAAAAGAGAAAGGTTATTTTTCATTTTAGTAAATGTTGATAAATCATGGCATCACTGCAATATGCTCATTTTTGTATCATTCTGCTGAGAAAGCTCTTGAAAAATTTCAGCCTGAAAGCAGAAGTAAAACAAAAAATAGATTGTACTGTACAGAAACAAAAGTAAAAGCAAAAAAAAAAAAAAAAAAAAGAGTATATTGTGCAACTACTTTTCTAACATAATTCCTTGTGGATTAGTTTTTGAAACAGTTAATGATACGAACTGGAGCATAGTTTCTAGAATGACAACCAGAGTGAAAAATGTATACTAAACTGCAGAAAATGGTTTACTGTTACATTTATGAAGTGCAGGGTATCGAGTGACACATGCTCGAATCACTGTTTTCAAAATGGCAGTTACACGAACCAAAAATGATCAATTTCTAATGATGGAGTGACCTGTTACACTTGATCATTCCTGATTCGATTTTCTGGGATATCGCAGTTCAGTGGGGAACAGGGAATTAGCCCATTTCCTCACTGTAGTGCGATCTCGGACTTGGTATATTTAATGTGCAGAGGGTGTGGGGTGGGTGCATGGGGGCATAGCCCCCCTGCAAAATAGTAGCATTAATGTTCTGTTGACTGTAGAGTATAACGGTATTTTAATGTGCATATGTCGAATACATTCAACCATGGTGGTTGATGTATTCATTTTCGCCTTGGTTTACTTTTCAGCATTCCGGATTCAGTATTTCAGGTCGACATTCTAAACGGTCAACCGAAGTGGATTTGGAATGCCGATATTAAACCACAGAAAATATGTATGCCTGGGTTGAATTTTGGAAAATTATTTGTAATCTTAGCTGTATTTCACATTCTGCTTTATTGAAGTGTAGGGGTACACAGTGACAAATTTTCTATTTGTAGAGTCAATAAAAACATAGTAAGGAAAGATCTCAGGTTAGGGTAGGTGACCTGCAAAGCTTTGAAGGACAGGCAGGAAGTAAAGGAGGGGAAAAGGAGGAATGAGGATATATAGACAGAGTGTGGAGAAAATTAATGTGTTTTAAAGAAGGAAAAGAAATATAAGGAAGAGTGGAGGGTATGAGAGTCACTGTAGGATAATAAGAGACTTTTGCTATGGAAGGGCTTCCAAAGGGGAGTGTTAGCTTCAAGGATTGGCAGAGAAAGGAATGAGGTTAGTTCAAGGTTTGGCTGTGAATAATTTTGGAGAGTTAGTGAATGAATTTCTGATCAAGAAGAAAGAGTGTCTGAAGCATTTTCAGGTAAAGGTTTCATTGCATAAAGTCAGGGTGCAGTGGATACAAAAGAATTCATTGGGGAGGAAAGAAGGAGGTGGTGTTGATGGAGTGGAGTAACATGGAAAGAAAGGTAGGAATCTGAGGTGACCTCACAAATGGAGGGGAGTGATGGAGGCACTGATGAGATAAGGGATGAAGATATGTTGAGCATGGTGTGATTAGTGTCTAGAAGAATTAAAGAGGTGAACTGGATACATAAGCCACAGTACACTAGTAAAGATGTATAAGAAAGGGATTTAATATGATGGTAACTGAGGTCCACCTAGACTGCTGAAGAATAAAAATACTCATATACATAACTGGATGAAGCTGCTGTGAGGAAAGGCATTTAAATGTTGTGAATTAATTGGGGAAAAGGTTGATAAAATGTGGAATGCTAGTTTGTCTGGTACAGCATAAGAAGAGGGGGGGAGTGCTTGATGACTAAAACTGTGATGACTGTGAATTTGCCAGCTTGCGTTAAGGTGGCAATAAGAATAAATGGACAATTGTTGGGGCTGTAGTGCATGTGGCTAAGGAAATCATACGAGTTTATGGCCCTGATACTGATCACTTGTATGAATAAGGAGATGTGTCCAAGGGAGACAGAGGAGAGTGAAAGTTACTGATGTTTATTTACTGTGTTTTCAAGAATTTTGGACAAGTAAGGAAGACGAGGGTAAGTGGAGGGTGTAGGGTGTCTAGAAAAGAGTAGAAGGGGAGTAAGGAATGTAATATTGGTTTTAAAGTCAGTCATTGTAGAGGTGTCATGCTTGCAGTGAGAATGCATATTGTTAAGGTTAAGTGGACATATAATAATTACAGTATCAAATGTGGAGAATGTGTATGTGCTTTTGTGAGGGAACTGTAGTTAAGGTTTCATTTCTGTAATGTGTATGGACAATGTGTAACATGTTGATGTTATGTTGTCCTATCTCACCTTCATTCTTACTGGCTGGATTTGGAGCTGATCCTTAGCTCTGACTCGGCCTCATTAAATAGCTCGAAGTCTTTCACTTGTCTCGTGGCTGAACACCTATCCCATCATGCAGTGTGTGATTCCCTAGATCTCGTTTGCCACTGTGGCTAAATTTTTGAAAAATTTGTATATCTTAGCTCAGATAGTTTTCTTTCTGCTGTTGTTGTGTGCTGTTTATATTTTATATTACCGTGATTGTTGCTTAGTTGGCTGTCGCCTTTAGTCGCAGGCCTATTTTCTTCTTTTCTATCCTGTTGGAAATGTTTAGTGAAGTCTGTTTTTCTAGTGTGTGTATTCTTTATTAGTGATTCTTGGCTCATTTGAGTTAGAGAGCCAAGTGCCCATTTAAGTTAGAGGGCTTAGCTAATTTTCTGTTTCCTTAGATAGTTTTTTCTTGTTTAGTAGCAGTCCTAGGTCTGTTTAAGTTAGACGGCCTAGCACCCGTTTAACTTAGAGGGCAGAGCTATGCTTTCCTATATATATATATATATACACACACACACACACACACGTAAAATAGATGTGCTGTGGTTTATATTCTTATAGAGTGCTATTAGGCTTGACATACTCCATGTGTTTTTCAACTTATAGTGTTTCCTGTAGTTAGTGCTTTCAATTTATAGTGTTTTGTAGTTGTGCTTCCTTCTCATAATGTCAAAGGAAGGTAGAGAGAAGGAACCAAAGCCATCTGGCTTTAAAAAGTGTCAAAAATGTTCAAAAAAATGTCTCTAATCGATGGTCATAGCATTTGTGTTTATTGCTTGGGGGCCATTCACCTGCAGTAGTCATGTACTTTCTGTCATTCTTTCAGTTCACGAGTTTTGCAAGAGACTAAGAATAGGCTGATAGTAAGAGGGCTGCTAAAAACTCCATTCTCTGAAGCTTTAGAAAGTCAGAGTACCTCCTCTAAGCCTAAGTCCCCTTCTTCAAGAAGTGACAAACCTTCAAAGAGACCTTCTTCTTCTTCCTCATCTGGTCATTTGGAACTACCAGAGAAAATATTAAAAATTTCTTCAGACAAATCAATCTCTTCAGCTCCACAGGATTTGGAACCGAGAGAGATCTTGGAAATGGACAAGTCAAGTCCTTTGGCCCCACAGCTTTCAGAGCCGGGAGAGACTAGCTTTCAGAGCCGGTCCACTGAGTTATTACCAGTCTCCGCTACCTTAAGCTCTCTCATATTGGAGAGATCTTGCTCAACTACCCTTTCCTCAAGGTCCTCTAGAAGCTTATCAGATGATGATGTGGTTAGAGTGGTGCGCAGACTTCTGAAGTCGACAGCGCTAGCTAAATTATTTTCGGCTCCAACTCAACCAGTTCCAGAGCCAACTAAGACTCTTTCATCCACATCGATTCCTCCTCCGAGCCAAGCTGGATCTTCGGAGCCAGAGTGCCAGGTACCGTTTGCTGTAGAATCTTCGGTACCGAGACCCATCCAGGAGATTTCGGAACCGTTGTCTGCTCTGACACCTTCGGTGCATTCTGGGGTGTCTAGGAGCTGAAGCTCTCCAGTTGGTTCCGGGGGGATGCTCGGACCAGAGTCTCTTTGGTTCCAAGCTTACCTCTCAGGGATTCGGCACAGGTGAGCTCGGCTCCTACATCGGGCTCGGAGCCGGGGATTCCTTCTACTTCTTCAGAACTGGGGGCATCCTCGGAGCCGGGGGGACCTGATTTTGAGCTGATGAGGAGTGTGTGTTCCCCTCCTACAGCTCTACACAAGGGTACTGCTAGTCTTCCCCCTAAGGCACCGGCGTTTGTCTCGACACCATCCCATCCTCAAGACAGTGGAGATTCAGGGCCTCGGGTAAGCCCCATTGGGTGAGTCACACTCTCCTGAGACCTCCGCAGAATACTCTTCTGAGGAGGCTTCTCAGAAGAAAACATGCAAGAGGAAGCATCTGGACTCACCAGATGAATCAGTCAACTCAGATACTGACCTAAAGGAGTCAGAAGGGTTCCCACAGTCACCATCTGAAGATATCTCCTTTGCAGATATTTTAGAAATCCTGAAACAGAGAGGTGACTAGAAGCCCATCAACCCTTCTGATGAGGAGTCAGTGTACCTGAAGGCCTTCGGATCTCAACCTTCAGCTTCCTGGGTGTCTCCGCCTTTTGATGAACTAATGGAATTGGTTAGTCGAAAGGTGTGTGAGTCACCAGATACAATGGAACCAGTCCCAAAGAGACCAAATAAATTTATAACAGTTCCATCAGAAAAAGACTGTTTTACTAAAGGCATCCCTGTAGATGCTATGGTGGTGGCAGCAGCCACCAAGAAGGAATTTTCTGAAACATCCTGATCTGTCCATTCACCGAACAAGGAGTCTTGAATGATGGATATGGGAAGTGTAGTTTCTTGTCAGCGACTTTTACCCTTAGATCGCTGAACTACCTTACGCACTTCACTAGGCTACAAAGAGATCTCCTGAAGGAGTTGGGAGATACTCTCCGAGGTTCACTAGCTGCAGGGGTTTCAAACAAAGTGACCCCTCAGCTATCTACCTTAAATTCCATAGTTAACTCCTCCTTGAGGCTGATTTCCTATGCAGTGGATGGAGCGAGCAGGGCAGTGGGTTCTGGAGTTTGCCTAAGGAGACACTCCTGGATGCGCTTGTGTATCTTTGTGGAACCTTTTAAGTCTACCTTTGTCAATACCCCTTTCGATGGTTCCTCATTTTTTGGACCAAACATAAAAGACACACTCACCAGATGCAAGCAGGAAGGTAAACCTCTCTCTCTGCCATTGGAGTGTGTTTTTCCTTCCCTTCCAGACCCTATCCTAAGGGTCAGAAGGGTGGAAAAATGTGATTCAAGAAATCTTACGAAGTTTTTCAGGACGCACGAGCTGAATCCTTCCCCAGGGGCAGAGGGGGAGACAATAATGGTAGATGCCATCCACGAGGCAGAGGGGGTCTGCAAAATGAGGGTGACCATAATTACTTTCATGGCCGACCTTCCAGTACTCCTGAAAGGAGGTCCATCTGTCCTACTCTGGAGGCAGTCGGGGGAGGGTGATTATCTTTGTACCCAGAAACCTGGCTAGATATCACAAGAGACAAGTGGGTACAAAGTATAATATCCATAGTTTATTCCATTCCCTTTTCCCTTCTCATCCCACAACTCAGAAAGATCCCGGACATTCCACCCAGTCTAAGGGAACAGGCAACTATAGAGATTCAAAAGTTGCTAGACAAAAGAGTCATCCAAGAAGTCCCCGCAGACCAAATAGGATTCGGAACTTACTCAAGATTCTTTTTAGTGCCAAAAAGAGCAGGAAGCTGGAGACCCATATTGGATCTCAGCAAACTAAAAGAATCTGTAAAGAAGTCCAAGTTCCAAATGGTAACACTGCAGTCAATTCATCCCTTTTTAGGGAAAGATGATTGGATGTGTTCAATAGACCTCCAAGATGCTTACTACCACATAAAAATGGACAGACCATTAAGGAGTCACTTATGGTTCCAGCTGGGAGCCAGTCATTACTAATTCTAAGCTCTGCCCTTTGGTCTCACTGCAGCCCCCAGAGTGTTCACCAAATGCATGGCAGTAGTCACGGCTCACTTGAGATGACTAGGAATACAGGTGTTTCCGTACCTAGATGACTGGCTCCTGATTGCCACCACCTAGCATCAACTACAACAGTCAAGAGACTAAACCTTACAAATTTGTTCTCAATTAAGGATAACAGTAAACTTAGGGAAATCTGCCTTGATGTCATGTCAGCATATTACCTTTATAGGAGCAGAATTAGACACCATCTCTATGATGGCAAAGTTACCTGCAGAAAGAGTTTTTGTACTCAGACAACAAATTACTGATCTCCTGACAAAGACAAAAGTAACATTGAAAACAGTCCTGAAAGTTCTAGGAATGATGGCATCAACTATAACTCTAGTCCCATTAGCCAGAATGCACATGAGAATTCTTCAGTGGCTTCTCTTTTCTCAGTGATCCTTACAAGAATTTCCCATGTTTCACCAGATCAGAATTACAGAGTCATGCAAGAAGGATCAAAGATGGTGGCTCCTTTTCAGTCATGTCATGTTAGGTCGACCCTTTACTCCTCAACAACCTCTGGTAACAGTGACCACGGACACCTCCCAGATAAGGTGAGGGGGAGCATTATCTGGGGAGGATGCTCCAAGGCACATGGCAGGAACACGAGACCCATTTGCACATCAATGTTCTAGAGATGAGAGCAGTGCTCTTGGCGTTGCAAGCACTTCAGGATTCTCTTCCACTAGGAACAGTTGCAATTCAGTCAGACAATATGTTGGTGGTTTGGTACAATAAACAAGCAAGGAGGAACCAAGTCTTACCCCCTTTGCTGAGAGGTTCATAGAGTATGGCAATGGGCAATCTCTTCCCAACGCTTTCTGACAGCAATGCACATCCCGGGGAAGTCCAGTGTGATAGCGGACATGATGAGCAGAGCAATGTTGATGCCTCATGAGTGGTCCCTAAAGAAAGAGATAGTGGAAAGGATAGTTCAGAAATGGGGCCAGCCTTGCTGTGACCTATTTGCCACTCCCATGAATGCCAAATGCAGCAGCTATTTTACCCTAATCCCCCCTCCGAGGGAGTCACCCGGGGATACTCTTGTTCACGACTGGCCCTCGGGACTACTTTATGCATTTCCTCCATTTCCCCTAATACCACAAGTCATTCAGAAAGCCTACTCATTGGGAATCAGAATAATTCTCATTGCTCCATGCTGGCCTCATCAGATTTGGTTTCCCTTCCTCCGGCCTCATCTTCAGGAGGAACCGTGGACTTTGGACCTAGTTCCAGACCTTCTGACTCATATGTCGGGAACGCTCCATCCCTCCCTCCAAATCCTCAATTTGACAGCATGGCTGCTCCAGTTCCCAACTTAGTCAGGCTTCACAATTTTACACCAGTAGTTAAAGACATTCTGGTATCCTCGCACAAGGCTACAACTAGGAAGCTATACTTTAGTAAATGGCAAAGGTTCTCACTCTGGGCACAGAGTAAAGACATCGACCCCTTTTCTGCCCCAATCACTTCTATTCTTGAGTTCCTATCAGAGATTTTTCAACAAGGTTCAGTGGCAGCTACTATCAAGGTGCAATTAGCTGCAATCTCAAATTTTCATATCGGTGACCGAACTTCGAACTTGATGTCACACAGATTATGTAAAGTGTTCTTAAAAGGTAACTGCTTATTAAGATCCTCCCCATTAAAGCACCACTCTCGCCATGGGACTTGAATTTTGTTCTAACATATCTGACCTTGCCCCCTTTTGAACCCTCATCAACTTGTGACCTCAAATTTCTGTCTTGGAAGACAATTTTCTTAGTTGCTATTACTTATGCAAAAAGAGTTTCGGAATTGCAAGCTTTATCAATCAGACCCCCTTATTTAATCTTCCATAAGGATAGGGTATCTCTCCGGACAAACCCATCATTTTTACCTAAGATATGTTCACAAAATAACTTAAATAAATCTGCTGAGCTGCCAGTGGTTTTCCGTAATCATGGCAACAAGGCAGAATACAAGCTACACCAGTTAGATGTGCCTAGACAACTTTGCTTCTGTTTACATAGAACAAAAGATTTCAGGAAAGCTGATCAGTTTGTTTGTTTCCTTTTCAGAAGTCATAAAAAAGGCATCCCAGTCTCTAAAGTCTCTCTCTCTCTAACTGGCTTTCAAACTATATTACCTTTATTTACAATTCTGTTAACAGACAACTACCAGTCAAAGTCAAGGGTCACTCTACTAGGGCATGGCAACGCCATCTGCTTATCTAGCTAGACTATCAATGGACAGTATTTGTGCCGCTGCTACGTGGGCAAGACTTCACACCTTTATTACTCATTACAAAGTGGATTTGGCCTCCAGGGACAGGGTCTCCTTTGGTTCCACTGTGCTGAAAAGTGTACTCCCATGAGCCACCCAGGAAATATGGTGCTAGGGACTCTGTCCCAACCAGTAAGAATGAAGGGGAGATAGGACAACATAACAAAGAAGTTATGTACTCACCATAACGTTCCATGTTTGTCCATCTTGCCATTCATTCTTACAATCCCTCCCACCTTCCCCCTGCCTAAGGCTTCTAGAGAACCTGGAGGAATTTCTTCCTTGGACAAGGAGCTCCTCTGGTTTTCTTCCCTTTTAAGTATCCTTTATTATAGGACTAGTGTACACATATGGCTATGGTTAGCAGCAAACAAGATCTGGGGAATCACACACTGCATGATGGGATAAGTGTTCAGCCACCAGCCAAGTGAAAGACTACGAGCTATAGTATGCGGCCGGGTTGGAGCTGAGGATCGGCTCTGAAACCAACCAGTAAGAAGAAATGGCAAGATGGACAACAAACATGGAATGTTATGGTGAGTACATAACTTCTTTTTTCTCTTTAATTGCTTGCTGGTTGGGGCTGCTGTTGCTCTGTTTTATTGCTGTGCATACCCTAATAACTTAAGTATTTCCTTTGGTTGATTTATTAAATTATGTATGCATATGTTTTGTTAACAAAAATGTGAATACTTTTAAAACAAATAGCTATGTATACAGGTTATTTAATCATTCTTACATTCCTTTTGGTCAGTATTGTATCTGTACATGATGTATCTGCTATGTACTCATTAATAGATTTAATGAAGAGAGGACAGTATGCATAGTGTGTGTGTGTGTGTGTGTGTGTGTGTGTGTGTGTGTGTGTGTGTGTGTGTGTGTGTGTGCGTGTGTGTGTGTGTGTGTGTGTGTGTGTGTGTGTGTGTGTGTGTGTGTGTGTGTGTGTGTGTGTGTGTGTGTTCTTGTGAAGGGGGGATACAGATTACAACATTCAGTCATGCTGTTTTCTATATATTTATTCTAACAGCAAGGGACACTATGCCCTTAAAAGGAGTGGATATATACTGAAACTGAAACAGTTTGCTCTATCCCTTAATATTAATGCATGTGGCCAGCCACAATACAATGTTACTGGAAAAGTTACACAGTGAGTTGGGTGTAGGAACAGTATAATTCTGCTATGGTACACCTAACATGGAAGAGAATGACAAGACAAGTCCATTGCGCCTTCTTATGCCACGCTACTTCAGTAGGACTATTTGGGATTCAAATCCTAAACAGCCATATTCATGTCAGACTTTTAGTATCTACCTTGCACCAATCCTATTATGTTTCTGATGAATACCAGAGAAAATCATTAGGTAGGGGTAATAGAACATGCTTAGTAAGTGTCCCAGCATGGGAGATTTCAGAGATATCTTGACATAGATGTTGGGTGGGGGATTTGAACAGGAGGCAGCACTAAAACAGCAGGCAATTTACCTTGTTTCTGACCCCTGAGTGCAGTGAAGTTATTAATAGCAGCAGTGATGCCTGAATACAGGAGTGAGGACAGACACGCTGAGTAGCGTGACTGCAACAGAAAATCAGTGAATGGATCAAGAGTAAACTTGCAAAACATTTTGAATGGAAACCAGCCAAGGGAAGTGTAAACAGTTAATCTGCAAATTAATCTTGACCTAGTGAGGGCAATAGAAGTTATGTTGTTGTAACCACGTCTTCCATGTGGGTGACTTGCATTTTAAGGTAGCAGTAGGAAAGACAAGTATAGGTAAAAAGCCATAACTGACAGGGTCCATGGGTGGTAACAAAGGGAAGCTGACCAAATTATCTTTTTAATAACTTGAAGGAAGATGTTTTAAATTTATTCTAGGTTTAAAAGAATGAATGGAATCATTAATCTATATTATCTTAATTATACTATTTGAGTTTTATTCTTAATTTATTTTTGCAGTAGCAAAGAAAGGCATGCAATATTTGATGATGCCATAAATATATTACTTACAAGTTAAAACAGTTTTCCCAGTGATGTGATAAAATGCTGTGAAATGATGGCACATAAAAAGCATATATTTTACTTTTTTCTTTCTGATCTTAGCCAGTATTCATAATGCTTTCTGATAAATCACGCAGCAGTATCTTTATTAATGTTAGTACAGCACATTTTAAAATTTTTTTACATTTTCATTTTTAAAATAAACACTGTAAAATAAACTTCAAACATTCCTTAAAACAGGAATTCTGAGGTATAATGTTTTAGTAACTGAAAGGAAAATATTTTAAGAGCCATGAAGCAGCAATGTGGCTTGCATCTCTTTGCAAACACAAAGACTGATGTCTAGTGATAAATAACACTTTGTCTTATCATTATTTCTGGAGATATACTCTTTCTGAAAACACAGTTTAAACAACATAACTTTCTGCATTATGTGTAGGTTATGTCATTATATCTTAAAACTTGTTTTGTACCATTTGCAAAAAAAAAAAGTTAAACTATTCCGACCATTACACTATCATATTATAATAGCCTCAAGAATACATGACCACTGAAGTGAGGGTAGTTCATTTGCAAGAAGGGAGCTTTTCAGAGGGAAACATACAAAGCAGTATATTTTAATTAATATGCACAATGTGACTTGCAATAGTTATCAGATTATTACCTGAAATCATTTTTACCAATTTACTTAGGAGTGCGGGGAGTGCCTTCTGTGTCGAGTCTGCATGTCCTCCCCGCGGTCGAGTCGCGTTCCGAAAGACATGCGTGAATGGGCCTGCCTTCGTTGAAGGTTGGGTGTCAAGCTGGCAACTCGGCACCGTAAAAATCTACTGCCAATCATTAGTGGACCAGAGTTCTGCTGTGGCGACCCCTAACCGGGAAAAGCCGAAAAGACAAAAAAACTTATTTTGTTTCATTGACCAAATTTGTCCAGTTTACCACTACTTATTTACATCAGAGATCAAGAAGAAAAACTAAATTTAACAGACATTAATTTATGAATTCATTCATTCATTCATTCATTCATTCATTCATTCATTCAGCCTTCCATTTATTCATTTTCAACAGGTTGACCATAGGGCCCACTTTTCTGCTATGGCCTAATTACAAAAACAGAAGTATTTAAGTCTATATGTGCAAAAAGGTAGCTTGACTATACTGCATTCTTGCATAGTAAATAATGCTTAACAGTAGTGTCGCTTGTCTCGTGTGTTTAGAAGAGATGATAAAGCGTTGTATGGGTTCTAGATATTTATTGTAGATAAACACATCAGGGACTGTAACTGGAACATGTACTTAAGCTGACTGACTCACTTATTACTTCAGACACACTCGCATGTGCATTTCCTTTAGTTTCTGCATTCACTCTGACTGACTGTACAAAATAGCACTGATCGTGCACATGCTCAGGAACTTATATGCACGTGCTATCCAGCTACAGCGGTTGACTAGGTACAATACACTCAATGATCTACATCCTTCCTCTTTAATTTGTTCGACATGCAATAGGAGAAGAAGACATTTTATATGTTAGATATTACATCAACAGTTAACAACAAATCAGAACTCAAGTCTGAGTCGCTGTGTATTTTGGATTGGGTCTGGAAATTCTACCCGATCTGGTCACATAAAAAACTTTGACTGGTTTTAGCAACAGGGACAGTTTCAGGGGATTCTTTCTCAATTGGTACTTCTGGGGATACATCAGGATTACTTGAAGAAAATACAGTGTCCTCTGGAAAGTGTCAAGTCTCACTGGTTCGGAGACTAGACGTATATGTCTTCCATTCCTTCTGAAATCCATTCCTTCAGATGTAAGATCTTGTTTCTTCACAAAGATTTTTGACAATACCCACTCAGTCATATTCTTTAGATGTTTACATTCTCACAATCTCACCTTGTCTTAATGGTCTGAGAGGTTTTTTGAACTTGTCATAGTACAACTTTTGTGACTGACATTTTTACAAAAGTTAAGGCTTGACCATTCTATTGTTCTTTACATTTGGTACTAACAATTGTTTACTGATCAGATAATAACCAAAAATATTCCCAGGTGAAATGGACTGCTCAGGAGCCACAAACCAAAGGTGAAACGTTTATTTAAGCTTTAAGTGAATACAAATCAGCTTTTCATCAGTAAGACTTCTTCAGAATACAATAGACCCACTGAATCAATTCCTCTCTCACTCTCTCTCTCTCTCTCTCTATATATATATATATATATATATATATATATATATATACACTAATCAGCTGTTAGTCTCAATTAAGTTTAATTCTGACAAAATGAAAACACCTGAAGTGAAGTTTAAAAAACACCACTAAAACATTTTTCTCTGATATGAAAAAGACTAAATAAAATATAAAAACTGTATACATATGAGAAGCTGTAATAAAGACTAAGTAAATATACCCAGTAAAACTTTATAAAACCACAGTATAAAACACAATAAAAAAAAATTATACATATATATAGATATATATATATAGATATAAAGTGTCAAGTGGAGTACCTCAGGATTCAGTCCTGGGACCGCTCTTGTTTGGCATCTACTTCTCTGAAGTACAGGCCAATACTAAGGGACTCTGGCTAACAAAGTTCGCAGATGACTGCAAACTGGGAGCCATTACTGAATCCCCAAATGATGTGGATACTCCACAAAAGGGCCAGAGCCATGGGCTCAAGCTCAATGCCAAGAAATGTATAGTTATCCCCTTTGGGAAAAAACATGTATCCATGAATTACCATATAGGTGGCAGTACACTAAACACCGAAAGTGTGATGAGAGACTTAGGGACACAGGTGGACAGTGGTCTCACCTTCGATAACCACATCGCCACAACAGTCAGGACCAGAAGCTAAGCACTTCTCTCATTTAGGTTAATGACTGCCTCCACAGTTACGACAGTTTACAATAAAGTTGTTTGTTGCTGCCCCATTTGGTTTATAGTTAAGGTTGAGTGGTGCCACATTGTTTGGTTTAAACTTCTTTTTTATTCTTAACTTTGTGTTGTACACTATCAGCATTCACACTGGTAGATACTATATGCATGCTTTTCTAATTCGTAAACATATTCGAGTGCTTTTCTGTTATCTCATGTATCTGAGAAATCTCTATGGGTTTACTTAATATTAAATCACTATCTCGAAGCAAAATATTTCTCACTGCATCATTATTACCAGGAAAAAGCTAAACTGTCTTTTATAAACTCATCTCGTAAATCACCAAATCTGCATATTTTACCTTTATTTCTCAAGTCAGTAATATATGCAGCTGTAGTTTCACCAGGCTTTTGATTTCTTGTGCAAAATATGTGCCTTTCCATTGTAATATTCATTTTAGGGTTACACATCTCTCTAAATTTATGTTTTAAGCACACAGGGTCTTCCTGCATTTCAACCTGTATCACAATATGGTGGTTTTCCCCTCCCCTGCATGTACAGCAGGTGCATACACAAATGAACGTTCCCTCTCAATGCTTCCGAGGCAGCTAAATTAATGAGTATAAATGCTCTTGTATGTGCGTCTTTATCAGAAAATGCAGCCTGTATGAAAATACCATCTTCTTGCTCAAACACTCTCTAGTTCTCTGCAATATTATTATCAAACACCAGCGGTCCAGGTCTGCGAAATCCCTCTGCCATAATAACAAAATTCATTTCAATATAGGCATAGACCAAGTACTTGTAATTATGTGCTTTGGGCACACCAATCTGTCTGAAATGGCTTTACTTTAACACCGTGAATACTGTGAACATTCTAGTAACTTTGGATACTTCGAACAGCTTTAGTTAATGTGAAGAAGTCATACATTTTAAAGATATTCAGTTGTTTTAGCTTTTTGTACATTTTAAACACTTTGGAAATTATTTTGAACATTTATGTAATTATTTTGAATAGTTCTATCAGTATGTTCCTATTTCGGACATTTTGTTTGTCTCAGTAATTATTTTGAATGTTTTGAAAGCTTCACCACCTATTCAGCAACTGAAAAATCATTTAAACAAGTTTAAGTACCTTTGAATAACTACTAACCTGTTTGCAAGTTCAGTCCTGTATATTTCTCCACTTCTAACTTCATGCCTCATGGTTTGTAAGCTGAAGCAGCTTCGGATCCCATTCTGACACCATGATGCTTGTCTCGTGTGTTCAAAAGAAACAGTAAAGCGTTGTGTGGGTTCTAGATATTTTTTGTAGATAAACACATCAGGAAGTGTAACTGGAACATGTACTTAAGCTAATTGAATCACTTATTACTCACTTATTACTTCAAACACACTCGCATGTGCATCTCCATTTATGTCTGCATTCACTCTGACTGACTGTACAAAGTGGCACTGATTTTGCACATGCTCAGTAACTTATATGCATGTGCTATCTAGCTACAGTGGCTGACTGCTTACAATATACTCAATGATCTACAAGTAGATCCAATATTATCTACTCCATCTGACTTCACTCTGTGAGTTATCGTATCCAACTCAGATGGCCACTTCCTTTCAACTTCAAATTTGCAGGCTCAGCCTCCCTTACCCACAATCCTCCATTCCTCACCCTACTCTTAGATCCATTCCTGTCAGCAGCTTAATTCGGTTCCATTTCAGCATATCCTTTTGAAATGTTTATTGTACTGCTTGTTTGGTCTTGTATTTTGGTATCCCTTACGCCTTTCTTAGTGTTAACATAAGTAGTGTTGTGTGTGATTGGTAGATAGGTAACTTTAGGAGTTTATTCTTTAGCTAGGCTTCCTGTCTTTTGTGATCTTCTTTGTTATAGTGTGTGTTTTCTCAGATTGTTTAGTAGTTTAGTATAGTTATAGTAACTTATTTGTAAGTGTTGTCCTTTTTTGGCCTGATAGTGTGCTTTTGGCTAATGGAAAAAGGCTTTAGGAAATGTCCCTTACAGGACACACTTAGATTCATAGGTGTGTACTAAGCCAACAGCCCTGGAGCCTTTACAAGCCTAGCCCATAGAAGTGCCATGGCATCATGCCGTCGTTAGTTCTGTGTGCCTCTATCAAGTAGAGCCAATGGAGTGATCCCCAGAGTGAACTTTCTATTTCCCATCCACTCATCAAGATTTCTCTTGAAAAGGGCCAGTGAGGTGCTCTGCTTGACATGTATGGGCAGTCTATTCCAGACCATGGGCAGTCTCTGGGTTATGAACCTGTCCCTCCAGCATGTTCTGTTGATTGTAGCAATGAGGTTGAGGTCCCTGGAGCATGTGGTGTGGAGGGATTGGGATTTCTTTAGGTGTAACATTTCTAACAGGGCTGGATCAGACATGTCTTTGTAAGTCAATCAGAGATTGTCTCTTAGTAGATGATATGAGACAGAGAAAAGCTGGAGTTTTTTGAGTCTGTCCATGTAGGGCATGTGTTTTAAGGCCTAGGATCCTCTTCGTGAGGTATTTTTGTGGCCTTTGCAGCTGTTGCAGGTGTTTAGTGAGGTACATGCCAAATGGGGCATTATACTCAATGAGTGGCCTAATGAGGGAAGAGTAGAGAGAGACGATGACCTCTTTCTTCCTGGATGCAAAACCCTTGGTAATGAGATATGCCACATAGAAGGACTTTCTGACCACAGTGGCAAAGTGGTGGTCAAAGGAGAGGTTGTTGTCAACCTGTGTCCCCAGATCTCTTATAACACCTTCAGTGTTCAGTGGGCTTCCATCAATGTGGCAGTTAGTGGGTACTGAGTTTTTCCCAAAGGGGATGATGATGCATTTTTTGGCATTAAGCTTAAGGCCATGGTTTTGACACCAGTCATTGGTCTCAGTGAGGCCTTTCTGTAGGATGTCTACATCACTTGGGGGGTTAATAATGGCTCCCAGCTTGCAATTGTCAGTGGACCTGGTCAGCCAGAGTCCCTCCATGTTGGCCTGGACTTCTGAGAAGTAGATGCCAAACAGGAGAGGAGCCAGGACCGATCCCTGTGGGACTCCACTCGTGACTGGTCAGCAGTCTGACTTGAAGTCTGCTAGTTTCACACTGTGGGTTCTATCTGTGAGCCAATTTGCAACCCACCTAGTGATCTAGGGGTTGATGCCTAATTTGATGAGTCTATCAATAATTCCTGAGGGGGAATGGTATCAAAGACCTTGGCCAGATCGAGGTAGGCTGTATAAACTGCCTTGCCCTCATCCACAGCTCTGGTGACTGACTCAAAGAAGTCAGCCAGGTTTTGCAGGCATGATCTACCCTTCACAAAACCAAATTGCGTGGCATCCAGAGTTTGTGGGGTTTGCATAGGATCTATGATCGCTGTGTTCATCGTTTGGGAACATTGCACCCAGACACTGCATATTCTATTTGTGAGGGGTTTAGGTCTGGGGTGATTAATAAAAGTCAGGCCATGTTGGTCCTCAAAGGCCTCTTCCCTTCAATCCTTCCTGTCCATTGGCCCCAAAGGTTTGGTCTTATAAGCGTCAATTACAGGACTCCAAATCATCCAAGAGAGATCAGAAAATGTCCTCCTCTGTCCCTGGTCCTTCTTCTTTGGGCTCACCAGACCCAAAGATCCCCTGGCTGCCCCTGTGCTGACAATGGCTTTGACTCCTCAGAGCTAATTGCTCTCAGTGCTGATCACCAGGAAGGCTCCATCACCGGCTCTCAGTGATGATCACCAGGAAGTCTCCATCACCGGCTCTCAGTGCTGATCACCAGGAAGGCTCCATCACTGGCTCTCAGTGCTGATCACCAAGAAGGCTCCATCACTGGCTCTCAGTGCTGATCACCAGGAAGGCTCCATCACCGGCTCCAAGCCTTCCCAGCCCCTTCCCTGGTTCAGATAGGAGAGCTTCCACTTTTTCTCTATGTACTCTGCTGGAGCTGTCATCTCCTTCCCCACCAGGGTTTTGAGTCTCCCAGCTCGGATCTGGCAGACAGGTTCACCCTCTTCAAAACAACCCTCCAAGCTCTTGTTAGTGTCTTATGTAATTAGGCCTTATTCCTTTGGGTCCAGGTCCAGTTCTTGGTTCGTCTCTATCTTCCTTCCTCCCTCTGTCCCCTTGAATTTGAGGTCTTCAGGCCCTGCTGCATTTCCAGTCTTGGGGTCAGATCCAATGGCTTGTCTTTGACTCTAAATCATTCCTTGGTCTTGTTAACTCCGACTGCTTCAGGGCCATCAGAACCACAAAGCCATGGTTCAAATGAGGAGTTTGCACATCAGGGTTGATGATCCATGCTTTGGATTCATCTACTCAAGCTCTAGCTTTTGACAGCTCGGATCTGGTCTCGATGCTGGGGCTTGGCATAGCTGCCTTGGATTGGGGTGTGTCACAATTACTTTCAGATACTGGGACTATCACATCTGGGAGGCCAACTTCTGCTTTGACCTTCAGCGTTGTAGAAAGGATGTTCTCCTCTAAGGAGATGGGCTGGGTTTCCCCAGATGGTGTTCCATTCCCTTTCTTATCTGAGCCTGTGACAAGCATCACTCTGCTCCTGGACAACCTGCTTTTTTGGGTCTCCATCCAGCTCCCTTATTGGAACTTCCTGCCTTTTCCCCCTCTCCCCCAGTGTCACTGGAGTGGGAGGTTTCAGGAAGAGGAGGTGTAGGAGGAAACACCTTGACTCATCAGAGAAGTCTCTCATGGAGGATGCTGACCTTGAGGAAGGAGAGGGGGTCCCCTAAGTCTCTGCAGGAAGATGCCTTATTTGATAATCTGTTGGAGCTGCTTTGTTAGCATGGAGGTTGGACTACTGAAGTCCTCTTATTAGAAGAGTTGGTATTTTTGGAGCCTTTCAGCATGGGCCCCCAAGATGCACTTATAAATCTAGTGTCTTGAAGGGTGTGGAAGTAATCTGACATGATGGAGCCCATTCCCAAGAAGCCTGATAAGATTCTTGCACCTCTCCAAGGACTACCCCACATTGTAGTAAGGATCCAGCCATCAATTGTTTTGTGGTGGTAGTTGCCACCAAGAAGGAGATCTCTGAAGAAAGCTCTCCAGTCCTTTCCCTGAATAGGGAGTCCCAGGCTTTGTACTGTTTAGGGAAGTGCCCTGTACCTTAGCTATATTTGCATTGTGGGCACATAAATACTTATCACACTTGATCAGACTGAAGTGGGATTTGGTGTCCTAAGTGTCAAGGAACATTAAGATGCAGCAGCCATCGGAGATTCAGAAGACGCCAGAGACTCAGTTGACTAGCCTGCTATCTATCACCAACATTTCTATGAAGCTTATTGCTAATGCAGATGATAGAGCATCCTGAGAGGCTGGCTCTGGCATTGCCTTGTGACTCCATGCTTGGTTGCAATTATCTAACTTTGTGGATTACTTTAAGGCATCCTTGATTAATGCCACATTTGATGGCGATTCTTTGTTCGAGCGAAAAATTAAAGATATTCTAATGAGGAGCGAAGAAGACAGGAATACACTGTTTGCCATAGGAGTGCGTTTCACCACCACTCTATGAACCTTTTCAAGGAATCATAAAGGGGGCAAATGCCAGTTCTTTATAAAGTTGAAGCAGTCTTCTTAGGATACTCCTTCAGTGGGTTCCTTTGGAGGCTGGGGGGAGTCATAGTGGACATTGCCCATGGGGCAGGGGTGGTCAACAGAATCAGGGTTTCTGCAGGGCTTTCCCCTGATGGGCCCTTTCAGTGACCCTGAAGGGTTACTTGACTGTTCTACTCTGGAGGCAGTCTGGGGTCACTTGGCTCTTTACCTAAAAGCTTAGAAGGATACCATTGTGGATGCATGGGTGTTAAGAGTTGTATCCAGAGGCTGTTTAATTCCCTTTTTTAGAGGTTACAAAATTTCTTCACAAGTGTATCCCAGACATTCCACCCTGTCAGAGACTCCAAGTAACAGTAGAGATTCACAAGCTGCTTGCAAACGAAGTCATCCATGAGGTCCCACCAGACCTAGACTAGCAAGGATTGGGGGTCTATTTAAGATTCTTTTTGGCACCAAAGAAGAACAAGGACCTCAAGCCTATTCTGCATTTAAGCAAATTGAATCCTGTTGTGAAACAGGCAAAATTCTAGATGGTCATGGTGCAATTCCTTTTACCACTGCTGAGGAGGGATGATTGGATGTGCTCAATCGATCTCAAAGGCACCTACCATCATATAAAGGTAGACAGGCACTCCAGGAGGTTTCTGTGCTTCCATTTGGGGGCCAGTCACTACCAGTTAATGGCCCTGCCCTTTGTTCTCACCACAGCTAGAAATCCCAAACTTTCAAAAGCTGCAGTTCACATCTTGTCTTTATCTCAAAAACATTCAACTAGAAAACTGCATTCCAGTAAATGGAGATGTTTTGTAATTTGAGAGGAGTCTCATAGACTCAAAACTTTTTGCTCCTTTAGAATCTGTTTTAGATTTTCTTGCTGAGATGTTTCCTTCAGGTGCTAGCTTTTCAGCCATTAAGGCGCAGTTGGCAGCTATCTCTAATTTCCACATTGGCAGGGACAATGTTCCTTTGGCTTTCCTCAAGATTTTCAATGCTTTTCTGAAAGGTACTTTTTTGCTATGTCCCCAGGTCAGGCTCTGGTCTCTCTTTGAGATTTGCAGGTCCTTGCTGGACCTCCATTTGAATCTTCAGCTATTTCTGACTTGAAACTCTTGTCTTGTAAGGCCTTGTTTTTGGTGGCTGTTACTTCAGCGAGGAGGGTTTTGGACTTACAAATTCCTGATTCTTCTTCTCCTTACGTGGTGATCCACAAAGCAGGGTGTCTCTTCATATGAACCCTTCTTTTTTGCCTAAAGTAGCTTCTGAGAGTAATCTTAACAGCTCTATACACCTCCTTGTGTTTTTCCCAATTTCTCCAACAAAAGTGAATATCTTCTGCATTGTTGGGATGGGCATAGGCAATTGAGATTTTATTTGGACTATACCAAGGCCTTTAGAAAATCCAGTCATTTATTTGTTTCCTTTTCAAAATCCAGCCTGGTCTCACTTGTGTCTAAAGTGACATTATCTAAGTAGCTATCAGACTGTATTTTGCTTGCATATTCATTGAAAGGTAAGACCCTTCCACACAAGCCTAAGGGTCATTCAACAAGAGCTATAGGTACTTCCACAGGTTTCTTTTCTAGAGTATCAGTGGATGAAGCTTACACAGCTGCTACTTGGAAAGGTCATCACAGTTTTGTTTTGCATTATAAGCTGGATATTCAGTTAAGATCCAGGGCTTCCCTTGGCTCCACTGTGTTGAAGAATATCCTTCCTTAGCACCTCCCAAGGATTTTTTTAATACATTAAATACCCCAGTTTATACTTGTCTTTAAACACCAATCACTTAATGAATTATAAAACTCATTCATAGTGAAACGCTCATCCCACAATGCTCTCATTTATTCCCTTCAGTCATTTCCTTCTTCCATTTTAGCTCTCAGTGTATTTGTAGAATAGTGTTTGTGTATGTGTCTTGTACCTTCAAGGTTGGCACATGCATATAAATAGCAAGCACATGCTAGCTTCACTGCCATTTTGAGAGTGCAGCCAGAGAGTGAGCATGTATGAGTGTAATAGCTAGTTTGTTTATAAGTTTTCTAAGTTAAAGTCAGTAAGCCTCAAACCTGATGTGTTTGTACATAATAAAGCTGATTGAACAGAACCCACAAAGACTTGTCTATTTTATCCTGATTGGACGTGCGACATGGTGTCAAAAGTGGGATTCTAGAGATTGCTTTTCAGAGTTATGAGGTGCAGAGATAACAATGAAGGTAAACTAAGAGAAATGAGCATGAAAAAGAAACAGACATGAACCAAAGGTAATGAAAACTTGCACGAGTTATTTATTTAAAAAAAAAAAAAAAGATAAAATGGAGCATTACAAGGGCAAAAAACGCATTATTGAAGAAGTGAGAGGCAGAAAAGGTTTATTAATTAAACTAAATGTTTAAAATTAAGATATTTGATAAAACGATTATCAGAAAAGCACATAAGAGGTTTGAAATTACCTCGGAATTGCAAAACGAGCATGTTTAAAGCAAAACGGGCATGTTTAAAGTAAAATGAGCACGTTTAAAGTAAAATGGGCATGTTTAAAGCAAAACGGGCATGTTTAAAGTAAAATGAGCATGTTTAAAGTAAAACGAGCATGTTTAAAGTAAAATGGGCATGTTTAAAGTAAAATGAGCATGTTTAAAGTAAAACGAGCATGTTTAAAGCAAAATGAGCATGTTTAAAGTAAAACGAGCATGTTTAAAGCAAAACGAGCATGTTTAAAGCAAAATGGGCATGTTTAGAGTAAAACGAGCACAAGAAAAGTATAATGGGCATGGAAAACAATTAAACAAGCAAGACAAATTAAATAATAAGGGTAAAAAGGGCACATTAAGCATAAATACAACAAGGCAACTGTATGTTTTTTGGCAAAGTACTGCGTTTTGGATTAACTACTATTTCACATTGTATTCAGGGCATAACTAGAGATCTGATGTTGTCAATCTTCAATCAATCCTTGACAGTGGGACTCAGTTCCATGCCTTGGAAGCAACTTGGCCGTTTACTCCAGCTCGCACCTTCCAAACTCTCGAACCAGGCACTACCCATAATGCTCCTCTCAAAATCACCTCAGATCTCGTTTGCCGCTTCGTGTGTCAGACGTGTCTGTCCTTCTTTTGCGCCATGGCTGATTCTAAAGAAGTTTATCTTTATTAAAACTCTTATCTCTCTATATTTTTACTTAAATTCCTTCTTCAGTCTTTTTTCTGTCTACCCGCTCCTGAGTGTGTTCTTTACTCTTCTCTTTTTACCATTGGCAGTCTCTTCAAGTACCATTGTTGATACATTTCTTGCCTTTATTACCTTTTTAGGTATTTTTAAATTACCATTGTTGGTATTTTCCCTTTTTAATTGTTAAAAAAAAAACAAACAAAAAAACTTCATCGCTATATCTCTTTCTCCTACGTGTGTGTGTGTGTGTGTGTGTGTGTGTGTGTGTTTCAGCCCTTTTTTTCATTATGGCTGAAAAACAAGTTTCTCCTGTCAAAACTTCCAAAAGGCACCTTTGGTTTCAAAAGGTGCCAGAAGTGCCAGGGTAAGATGCCCAATTCTGATGGGCACACCTTACTGTTTATGGAAACTACATCTTCAGGAAAATTGCTCAGTCTGTCATGGATTCTCCTCCCATACTCTTACTGAGTGTAAAAATAAACTGATCTTGAGGGGACTCCCCAAATCTGATTTCGAAGAGGCCATTTCTTGATCTAGGACTGAAGCTAGCACATCTTCATCCTCCTCTTCTTCCACTACCAAGAAAAAAAACCTTCTTTGCCTCCTAGTACATCGGAACCATCCAAGAAGGTCTCTAGATTGACCTCAGTGCCAAAGAGCTCTTTGGCACTGGAAGGTTTATCTACCTCGACACCCAAAACATTCTCCACTCCTTAGAGGCCCTACTCCAGGAACCAGAGAAGTGGGAGACTATGGTTTAAAAAATCCAAAGGGCCTTTCCAGGATTCATGAGACAAAGACTTTCCCCGGGGCAGAGGGGGAAGTAAGGGAAGATGCCACCCCTGGGGCAGAAATAGACTCCAGAGAATCTTTCTCTGGTACTTCTTACCAGTACCCCTGAACAATTGCCAGATTGCCCTTGTCTTTAGGCAGCCGGGGGATATCTCTCTTTGCATCAATTTGCCTGGCTAACATTAACTACAAACAAATGGGTGCAGGGAATAATATCCAGAGGTTACAAAATTCCGCTATCGGTTCCAACATCCCAGAAGAAACTCCCAGATATATCACCAAGTCACAGGGAAGCAGCAGCTTTAGAAATTCAAAGACTGCTAGACAAAAGAGTCATCCAAAAAGTCCCAGCAGACCAAACAGGATCTTTTTAGTGCCCAAAACATGGGGGACTGGAGACCCATCTTGGATCTCAGACAGTTCAACAAGGCCATTCAGCAAACCAAAGTCTGGATGGTCTCGGTACAGTCGATACTTCCATTCATGGAAAAAAGGCAATTGGATGTGCTCTGTAGACCTCCAAGCCGCTTATTACCATATAAAATGGACAAGAGCGCCAGGAGGCATTTACGCTTCTGGCTGGGAGCCAATAATTTCCAGTTCAGAGCACGGCCCTTTGGACTCAACACAGTCTCCAGGGTGTTCACCAAATGTATGGCAGTGGTGGCAGCTCATCTCAGACTGCTAGGATTTTGAGTATTTCCTTACCTCGATGACTGGCTTCTTACTGCTACCACCAGGTGTTGGTTAGAAAGGGCAAGAGACTACACTGTACACCTCTGTACATCCCTAGGCATAACCATAATTTTCTAGAAGTCAAGCTTGCAACCCACTGAGCAATTAGAGTTTATCATAGCCCGTTTAAACACTGTTTCAGGAATTGCCTCACTCCCTTCAAAAAGACTTCAATATATCAGATCACAAGTTTAGACAAATTCTACAAAGTAAAAGGGTACCAGCATGACTAGTCCTACAAACATTAGGCATGGCAGTGTCAATCACTCTTGTTCCCTTGGCAAGGTATCACATGAGAATTTTGCAATGGTTACTTGCTTCCCAACGGTCTCTGGTGCACCTACCAATGTCTCACCAAATCTTGATTACCAATCGCTGCAAACAGGATCTCATGTCATGGCTCTACTCCAGTCAGACTCTCTTGGGTTGGCCATTCATTCTTCCCCTGCCCCAAGCCATAATGACCATGGATGCTTTGCAGATGGAGTGGGGGAGCATTATCTGTGAATGACAGTCCAAGGCATGCGGTCCCAACTAGAGGCCAACTTGCACATTAGTGTTCTAGAGATGAGGGCAGTGCTGTTAGCATTGCAAGCATTCCAAGATGTTTTTTCCTGTAGGGACAGTGGCTATTCAGATGGACATGTCAGTAGTCTGGTACCTCAACAAACAGGGGGGATACAAATCTTACCCATTCTATAGAGAAGCCCTTAGAGTTTGGCAATGGGCGATTTCTTCCAACTGCTTTCTCACAGCACCACACATCAAGAGAGCTCCAATGTAATTGTGGACAAGCCTAGCAGAACTATTCTCAAGCCTCATGCATGGTCTCTCAATCCTGTAGTGGCAAACAAGATTTTCTGCCACCGGGGCAAACCTTGCTGTGATCTCTTTGCCTCTCCTCTGAACAACAAGTGCAGAAGTTATTTTGCCCTAATCCCCCTCAGTGTGTGTCACCCAGAGATGTTCTTCTCTATGATTGATCCCCTGGTCTTCTCTATGCCTTTCCCCCAACTCCCCTGATATCGCAGTTCCTAAAGAAAGCCAAGAGGATGGAAAATTGAATATTCCACATTGCTCCCTTATGGCCTTGACATGTTTGGTTTCCCTTCCTTTGGCCTCATATTCTTCGGAAACCATGGATTCTGGACCTAGCTCTAGATCTGCTGTCTCATCTGGAGGGCATGGTTCATCCGAATCTCCAACATCTCAAGCTCGCTGCATGGCTTCTCCAATTCCCATGATTGCCAGACATCCTTCCCTTTCTTCTCCCATCTGACAAATTATTGTCATTCATCACAAACCTTCTACTAGGAAGCTCTATCAAAGTAAATGGGAAAATATGCTAACTGAGCCCTTGACAATGGACTAGATCCTTATATGAGTCATATTCATAAGGTCTTGGATTTTCTAGCTATCCTTTACCAATCTGGTTCCTCTGCTTCAACAATTAAACTTCACCTAGCAGCAATTTCAAACTTTCATATGGGTCTTAATGGTGCATCTCTTATGTCACACAAACTTTGTAAAGCATTTTTAAAGGGTCTCCTAATGCTACGACCTCCATTTAAGGAACCCATTCTTCGTTGAGATCTAACTTTAGTTCTTCAGGCCCTTACTATGAACCCTTTCGAACCATCAGTGACTTGTGACTTAAAATATTTGCCTTGGAAAACTTTATTTTTGGTGGCTATTACATCTGCCAGAGGAGTATCTGAACTTCAGGCCTTATCCTGCAAACCTCCCTATTTAATATTTTGCAAGAACAGAGTTGCCCTTAGAACAAATCCAACTTTTTTACCAAAGGTTGTTTTGGAATCTAACATTAACCAAACGCTACAATTGCCAGTCTTTTCCCTAATTTTTCTAATAAAGGGGAGTATTCCCTTCACTTACTAGACGTCCACAGACAGTTACATTTTTATCTTCACAGAACAAAGGATTTTAGAAAATCTGACCAATTATTTGTGGCGTTCTCCTCTCTGTCTTTAGGTAATCCAGTTTCAAAGGTTACCTTAGCTAAATGGCTTAGAGACTGCATTAGTTTCATCTGTCATTCCAGAGGGCTCCAACTTTCATGTCCAGTTAAAGCCCATTCAACGAGAACGATGGCAACTTCTGCAGTTTTTCATGCCAGAGCATCTTTGGATGATATCTGTGCAGCAGTCACTTGGTCCTCTCCTCATACATTTATCACGCATTACAAATTGGATCAGGTCTCAAGGGGGTGGGCATCATTCGGCTCAGTGGTGCTTAGGAATATTGTTCTGTGAGATCTCCCAAGACTAAAGTAGCTGGGGACTCTGTCCCACTGTCACGAACTGAGTGAAAATTGACAACATCAGATAAAGAAATTATATCTTACCATAACATTCCATCTGTGTTGTTGATTTTCACTAATCCTTGACATCCCCACCCACCTTCTCCCAACCCAAGACTCTTGGTGGACTGGATTCTCCATAGCTAGCTTCATATTAAGGACACATATCTGGTCTCTGACTACTATGTCTATTATTTTGACTATAATTTCTACTTGTCTGTCTACCACTATGTTGAGCAAACTGGATCTGAGGTAATTTTGAGAGGAGCATTATGGGTAGTGCCTGACTCAAGAATTTGGAAGGCATGAGCTGGAGTAAACAGCCAAGTTGGCTCCAAGGCTCAGAAGTGAGCCCCACAGTCAAGGTTTAGTGAAGATGGACAACACAGATGGAACTTTATGGTAAGACATACCTTCTTTTTATTCAAAGTATCTCAAAGTGTGTAAAAGTGCTTACAGTGTGTTCTTATTGCTGTGCATTTATTCCGAAGTTTATTTGTTTGCAAAGTGCAGCTGTTTCGTGAAGTACAGTCAAAATACAGCCATTTTTAAAGGTTTCTTGTGCTGGGTGTGTCTATTCACAATGTGCTTCCATTACAGAGTGTTACATGCACTGTAAAGAGTTATTTAGCAAATTACAGCCATTTTGGGGAAGTTGCAGTGTGCTGTGTACTGGTTATTTGCAAAGTGCAGTTACTTTGAAATGTTTCTTACTCTGAGCTTCTTCTGCTCAGTTTATTCACACGGTGCAGTTATTTTGGAATGTTTTTTACACTGATAAGAAGTGATTTCTTACAGTACAGTGATTTCAAGAGTATAACAGTGCCCGAGAGACTTATTTTGCAAAGTTCAGTTATTCAGAAGCTTGTTGTGCTATTGGGCATAGTTACAAATGCTGCCATAAATTTCTGGCATATGTATATGTGTGTGTGTTCATGCATAGTTGCAAAAGCCTTCGCTGGTATGTGTTAATTTTTTTAAAATTAATTTTGAAAGTCATCACCATTGGTGTTTGATCAGAATATTGCAGAGAATTGGAGAATATGTGAGTAAGAGTACAATATTTTTATACAAGCAGCTTATTCTGACAGAGATACATGCACCAGGGAATTCATTTTGCTAAACCTAGCTGGGTCAGAGGCCAGTGAAAGGGACCATTCATTTTTGTATGCATCAACAGTATATAAGGGAGAAGGTGAAAACCGTCATATTGTTGTACAGGCTGAATCAAGGGAAGACCCTGAGTATTTGAAGCACAAATTCTGGGAAATGTGTAACTCCCAGACAAATATTACATTAGAGAGACATTTGTTTTACACAAGAAATAAAAAAACAGGGGAACCTTTTGCTTATGTAACTGACCTGAGAAACAAAGCAAAAACGTGTCGGTTTGGTGACTTAAAAGAGGGGTTGATAAAGGACAGGCTTGTGTGTAGCATTGATAGTGCTGTAGTGAGAAAGATTTTGCTTTGTGACAGTGATTTAATGTTAAGCAGAGCTATTGAGATTTGTCAAATCCATGAAATTACAGAAAGGCACACAAGTACTTCCTGGGAGATCCTGTAGTTTTCCAGCAAGTTCTAACAATAGGACATGCTCAGTGCAGTACAAAGGTGAGTCAGCAAACCCCAAATCCAACTTTATTATTAACTGTTGCAATTGTGGTGCCAATCATGAGTCTAAAAGAAAAAAATGCTTAGCATTTGGTCAGCAATGCCACACGTGTAAAAAATGAAACCATTTTCAAAACTTTTGCAAATCAAGTAAACCTTCCACAGTCATAAAAAAGGATCACTTAAAAAGAGCAAGTTGATCATACAGAGGGCTGCAACCCTACTTTCTCCATAGATGGTGTATCAGTAATTGGTGAAAAGGTTGATGCAGTAAATTGTTGGCAAAGAATGAAGTGTTTTGTACTGTCCAGATCAATGGTAAATCCATTTTGTACTGTCCAGATCAATGGTAAATCCACCGAGCTTAAAGTGGACACTGGCTCAAAGTGTAATGTTATGTCAGCAGACACATTTGCTAAGATGAGAACTAGTGAACAACCCAATGTGGCTAGTTGTGCAAAACTTGTTGCTTATGTAGGTAAAGAAATTCAAACCGAAGGTTCAGTAGTGCTTTCATGTTATTTGGCTAGGAACTGTTACAGCTTGTTATTCTATGCAGTCCGAAGACCTGTGCAGTCATTAGTGGGTCTCAGAGACAGTTTGAGAATGAATTTGCTTTCGTTTACCAAAGAAGTTTATCATATAACCGCATATCCTAGTTCCAATTTTACTGAAGCTATTTTCTCAGAGTATGCTGATGTTTTCGATGACAAGTTGGGCAAACTTCCATTTGTGTATTCCATGAAGTTAGATCCAGAGGTCAGTTCACTGCTCAGACCAGCAAGAAAAGTTCCAATAGCTATGCAGAATCAAGTCAAAGCTCAGTTGGATAAAATGGTGCAGCAAGGTGTAATTTGTCCAGTTACAGAACCAACTGAATGGGTGTTGTCCATTGCAGCAGCAATAAAAAGGCTCAGACAAAATCAGAATATGCATTGACCCAAGAGATTTGAAAAAGCATTAAAGAGACCGCATCATCCAATGCGTACAGTCAAGGAAGTCGCAGCCCTAATACCCAGTTCCACTGTTTTTTCTGTCTTACATGCAAAAAGTTCATTTTGGCAAGTGATACCTGATCGCAAATCCTCATTACTGACTACTTTTAGTACCACATTTGGCAGATATAGATTCCTCAGGATGCCATTTGGAATAAATTCTGCAAATGAAGTCTTTCAGTGTGCAATGGAGCAAATTTTTTCAGGTTATCCTTGTGCCATAATAGTAGACGATTTATTGGTTGGAGGCAATGGTGAAGCACAGCATGACAGAAACCTTAAAGTACTGGACAGAACACGTGAAGTGAACTTAAAGCTAAAGCCTCTGAAGTGCAAATTCAGACTACCAGAAGTTACATTTGTAGGTCATTTATTCACTCGCAGTGGCTTGCGACCAGACCTATCCAAGCAAGCAGCCATTCTTGAGATGACAGCACCAGATAACGTTCCAGCTCTACAATGTTTTCTTGGTATTGTGAACTATTTAGGCAAGTTTATATTAGACTTCAGTGAGTTGACAGCACCTTTGAGAAAGCTGATGCACAAAAATGTTATATGGTCTTGCTTGGAACAGCACCAGAGAGAGAGAGAGAGTGAGAGAGAGAGAGAGAGAGCATTTGAAGACCTTAAGCAGAAAATTGTCACCCCACCTACATTAAGCCACTATGATGTCAATAAACCAGTAACTCTTTCCTGTGATGGTTCAAAATTTGGCGCAGTTATTCTTCAAGAGGGCAGACCAGTAGCCTATGTATCTAGAGCTCTTATCCAAACTGAAATGTAATATGCTCAAATTCAGAAAGAACTTTTGGCAATAGTATTTGCATGTTCAAAGTTTCACAAATATATCTATGGTTGAGCTGTTCAGATTGAAACTGATCACTAGCCTCTAGTTACTATCCTAAAGAAACTATTCAGCTCCATCGAGATTCCAAAGAATGATGCTCAAACTGCAAAAGTACAACTTCAAAATGGTCCATACAAAAGGCAGACTATTTTATCTGGCTGATACTTTATCCAGATCGTACAGAAATGCAACAGAACAGCTTCATGCAGAGAATTTTAACTGACATCATGGAAGTGCCTACTTTTTCTACCACAAGACTTGATGCGCTGAGAGAGCATACAAAGACTGATCCAATTTTGGAAAAGCTCAATCACTATATTAATATTGGATGGTCATCAAAACGATCTAGTGAATCACTTGAAGTGCAAACTTATTTTCTTTACAGAGATGAGATGGCGATGGAAGATGGCATTATTTTCAAAGGTCCTACAATTGTTGTTCCTGCTTCCTTACAACATGAATATATCCACATTTTGCATTGTGGCCACCCAGGTTCTGAATCTACCAAAAGAAGGGCGAGAGAACTATTATTTTGGCCTTCTCTAGTAAAAGACATTGATAAAGTACTTTCTTCTTGTTCAGTATGTAATAGTACTAAACTGTATTTGCGAAAAGAACCACTTCAGCTAAGGCAAGTTCCTGAACTATCTTAGTCAACAGTAGCCGCTGATATATTCAAGTGGAACAGTCAGCATTACTTAGTGTTGTCGGACTCTTATTCAAACTGGTTTGAGATTGATTTACTACCTAACCTAACATCCACTGCTGTTATCACCAAGTTGAAACATCATTTCTCAGTCCATGGTAGTCCACACAAAGTTATTTCTGACAATGGTACCCAAATTACCAGTCAGTTGTTTCAGAAATTTGTAAAAGAATGGGACTTCATACATGTTACTAGTAGTCCAGAATACCCACAGTCAACTGGACTAGCTGAACATGCAGTACGGAGTGCAAAGCAATTACTTAAGAGGCAAAAGCTTGATAATATCTATGTCTTTTTGAATTTACTCAATCTCAGAAACATACCCTGTGATGATATACTTGGCTCGCCTGCTCAGAGACTCCTATCTAGGCAAACCAGAACAACATTGCCTATTAGTTCCAGTTTGCTGAGGTTTAAAGCAAAGAACAGCAGGACAATCAGAACCCAGTTATTTAGAAAGCATTACTTCCAGAAGTCCACTTATGATAAATCGAGCAGATTTCTTCATCCATTGAAAGAAGGAGAGACAGTGAGGATACAAATGGTGAAAGGTTTCAACCGGATTGGTCAAGTAACCGGTATTTGTACAGAGCCGAGATCCTACTTCGTAGAATCTGAGGGTGTGGAGTTCAGGAGAAATCGCAGACATCTTCCTCCTGTACCAGAATCGATATTGCAGCATTGTTCTGGTGATACAGACTCTAGATCTTAGAACAATCCAGACAATGTTCCTGTTGCAGAACGTGTCTTAACTTCTACTTTCATTTCTGATGATGTTCTTGATGCCCCTAAGATTGAACATTTAGCAGAGACAGTCCCATCTGCTGGACCTAATTCTAATTTCTATGTCACATGATTTGGTCGTATTTCCAGACCTAGTGTGAAATACACAGCAACCTGGACATAATTGTCTATATGTATTTAGTCCTGTGTAATTGCATGACAAAGAATTATTTGTACGGATTGCATCTCAATTAATGTCATCAACATTGCATGATTTATTTCTCAAAGAGGGAGGCTGTAGAATAGTGTGTGTGTGTGTGTGTGTGTGTGTGTGTGTGTGTGTGTGTGTGTGTGTGTGTGTGTGTGTGTGTGTGTGTGTGCGTGTGTGTGTGTGTTGTACCTTTAAGAAGTGTTTCAAGCTCATATAAATAGCAAGCACTTGCTAGCTTCAGTGCCATTTTGAGAGTGCAGCCAGAGAGTGAGCATGTATGAGTGTAATAGCTAGTTTGCATATACGTTGATCTAAGTTAAAGTTATTAAGCTTCAATCCTGATGTGTTTGTACATAATAAAGCTGCTTGAACAGAACCCACAAAGACTCATCTGTTTTATCCTGACTGGACGAGTGACATTATTCAAACCTTTACCCAGGATTATTTTCCTCCTTTCACATTCTTTACAAGAAAAAGGACTCTCTGAGGTGATGATATTACCCATAGTAAGTATATATCCAGTCTTGATCCAAATGTAAATGACCCGTCTTTACAAATGTTCTGTATAAGATAATATCTCTAGATATGCTCTCCTTTTCTTTCTTAACACTACATTTAAAGTCTCCCATGGGAATAACATATAGGTGTACTACCAAGCAGTGTTTAAAGTCTTCAAATAATGCACGGATCCTCATGTTTTGTATAGCATATAATATTATCATTCTTATAACTTTTTTTAGCTGAATATATCTTTGATGACCCACCACTGGACCAGTAATCAAGAAGCCTTAATCCTCACCACTGGCAACAGTGGGGGACGTTCACTGAGAAGATGACACGTGCACAAACAGTATTTCCAGATACAGCTCTCCCTTAAGAGCACACAGAGACCACAGTCAGTCTGGGACTGGTTTCTCCCTCTTTCTCCATATCCCCAATAAGACTCCCCACTGGCACAGCTATAGAGTTGAGATCTCATCTGAGTGGCCAAACCAAGACCTCCAGCACCCTCTCTGTCCAGCCAGTGCTTCGTGTCCCTGCCCATGTAGCTGACACACATACTCTTTGAGGTTTGATTTACACACACACACACACACACACACACACACACACACACACACACACACACACACACACACCGAAGAAAGTCTGGCACAGGTTTATTAGCTATGCCCCCTTTTGTTCAGACTATAAGGCAGTTATCTCTGCCACCAGCCAAATCCTTATCATCTACTTTAAGGCCCTTAACAATGGGTGTCCAATCTTACTGTGTAATATTAATATTAATACAAATGGTAATTTGACCAAGAGCAAGACTATTAGGAGTGGCCCACACAGTGTCACCAAATAAATATGCAAGTACTCTCAAAACTTAAATACGTCTACACAGATGAGTCACAATGAAAGGTTAAAATATATTTAATAATAAATAATAAAAGAACAAGAAAATACTCAGTATATATTCACAGTGACATCAGACTTCAAAACCACAGGAAATATTGTACAGAGCCGAGATCCTACTTCGTAGGAAATATTTAAAACAACATTGCAGGACAGTCTCAAATAAATAAAAAAAAATATAAAGTAAGCTGTGCTATATTCCTGACTATATCTAAGAGAGTTAGTATACCCTAGAAACTTACTAATACAGGAAGGCAGATGTGTGGTGAATGTTTTTTGTCAGGTCCAAGACAGAATGCAGAATGCGCTGTCTCTCTCAGAGGGTTCTCAGATTAATATCTCAAATATTACTGCTGGGATAGCTTGCAGAATATCATTTCTTGTCATCTGACTCTATCCCAGGTGAAACTCCCATTGCTGGAATCTGGCAGTATGTAGCATCTACCTGTGAAAAATACATAGACCTCAGTTCTTTGGCAGATGCCAGAAGTAATAAAACAACTGCATTCCTTCACATTTCAAAACTAGTAATTATTTTACCCAAAAGACAATACAAAAAGCTTGCCAGCACAGACTCTGTGTCTAGCTGCATTGAAAACTGAAAGATACCATATTTTATTGGGTAGCAATATAGTAATTTAATTTCAGTTATTTTTCTGAAGTTAACCTCCTGTATTCCAGTTTCCACTATTAAAATATATACATTTACAGAGTTATAATAGTGCATGTACATTTCTGTTCTTTTCCAGTAGGGCACATTGTGGATCCATTTTAAACAGACGCCTTTTGCAAATACCCTTTTCAACACACACAAGCATCTTATATAAATCATGTTGATATTCACAAATGACATATAATTATATACAAAATTCCAGATAGCTGTGCTGGCAGTATCTCCCTTTGTCACCCCCCCCCACAAGACTCAAGCTAGTTTTTCAAGTGACCCATGAGAAATGTTGCTTGAGAGGGATAAGCCTATCTGGGAATATATTACCCCATACCCTGTCTTGACAGCACGGCTGCCTTTGCATTGCTGACCCCAGTACAGTGCTGCACTGTCATATCATATGCCTGCATTCCTAGGCTCCACCATTGGGATTTTTCTGGCTGGCTCCCTGTAGCCATGTCTCCCCCTCCAACTCCTGCCTCCTACTGCAAATACTTAGCACCAGGGCCTCCCTATCATGGTGAGGTTTTATGGTGTTAATATGGTACAATTTGTGTCCCTGCCTCCTGGCTAGCAGTTCTACCATGTAGTTGACAGCACTGACCATCCTTACACTTTGAAGGGTCTCTCCTAAGCTGCCTGCAGCTTGTTGTGTCTGACATGAATGAGAACCATAACCTGCTGCCCTATAGAATACTTTCTAGCTTGAACATTTCTGTCATACCAAAATATTTCTTGCTGTTGGGCTCCTGACAGGTTCTCCTAGGCCAAGCCCATGAGTTTCCTGAGCCTTGTCCTGAGGTTTAGGACGTATGCCACAACAGACTCCTTGTGGGATTCACACTCACCCTCCCACTCATTGCGAATCAAATCTAGAGGGCCCCTCACCCTATGCCCATACAGCAACTCAAAGGGTGAAAAACCTGTGGATTCCTGGGGCACCTCTTTGTAAGCAAAAAATAGATGGGGCAAATATTTGCTCACTACCTACTCCCTTTTTAACTGGTCTGCAAATTCCAGTAGCATGGTCTTTAGTGTTGAGTTTAACCTCTTCACCAGACCATTGGTGTGGGGGTGGTAGAGGGTGGTCTTTAGGTGCTTCACCCCACAGTGTTCCCACAGACAAGCTAGCAGGTCTGACATGAAATTGGCATCTCTGTCAGTCAGTATTTCTTTTGGGAAACCTGCCTTGCTGAAAATCTTTAACAAAGCATTTGCCACTGTTTCTCCCTCAATGGAGGACAGGACCACTGCCTCAGGGTGTCGGGTAGCATAATCTAGGTAGCATAATCTACTACCACTAGGATATAGGTCTTTCCTGTGGAACTTGGGGTATTCAGAGGCCCCACAATATCCGTAGCTACCCTCTGAAACAGCTTCTCAATCACAGGCAAAGGCACCAAAGGAGCTTTGACGTGGTCTCCTGCCTTGCCTACCTTTTGGCACTGGTCACATGTCCTGCAGTACACTGTTACATCCCTGGAAATCCCAGGCCAATAAAAGTTCTGCATAATACGTCTCTTAGTACGCTTTATGCCCATATGACCTGCAGATGGAATATCATGGGCTGTGGCTAGAAGTGCCAGACAGTGGGCTCTGGGCACTACTAACCGCTGTATTCTCTAACCTTCTAGCCCTCCCTCAGGGGTCCACTCTCCATACAGTAACCCTTTGTTCCAGTATACAGATTCCTCTTTTCCTTAGCAATCAGGCACACTCCCTGGCTACCTCCCTCAAGCCTTGTAATGTAGGGTCTAAGAGGTGAGCCTGTCTCAGCTCTCTCTTTATAACCCTTCCCAGCTGGGATCCTCTGATAACAGTTCCTCAGTGTCAGCCTGGGTACTACTACTCACCTCTGCCCATGCAGTCACTCTGTCCAAGGGAACATCAGTACCCACAAGCAGCTGTGGCTCACCTTCAGTCTCACTGCTACAGGGTAGCTCCTCCCTGAAGTATCCACCTCAACTATCCTATCTTCAAGAGTGCGGTCTGTCTGGGCCCCCCCCCCCAGGCTACCACACCCACATGCATATCTCCAAGCCTGACTGCGTGTAACTGCATGCACACAAGGTACTGCATTATCAAAATCATTCCCTATCAGAACATCTGCAGGGATATCCTCAAACACACCTACTTGCTTGCTTCCTTTTCTACCCTTCCAGTCAAGGTGAACCCTAGCCAAAGATATTTAGAAATGGGTTTCCTCCTAAAGCTCTGACTGGAGTAGACTGCCCAAGCAAGTAGTGCTCCTCTTTAACCATTGCAGGCTTCACTATAGTTATGTCAGAGATCATGCCTGTGTTAGCAGGGGCCTGTTTCCCATCTACTAAGAGAGGATATTACCTGTTGTGGTAGTTTGGCACCCTTGTTGTCTCCAGACAACTTACTGTTGGCATTCTGTCTTTCCCACTTACTGGTTCTCCTACCTTTTGTTCTCCACCTTGCCTTTGCGGATATCTATATGTTACATGGCCCCACTGGTTGCATGTTGAAACTTTTAACCCTTGGTCCTGGAGATGTACCTGAATTAGTGGCTTCTTCTGCTACTGGCAGACTCTGTTGAGGTGGTTTAGGCTGCCCACCATGTGTTCCCTTAGACCCATATGCATCACTGGGTATCCCTTTCCTGTACAGTGATGCCCTGCTTGCTAGGTATAGGTCTCCCTTTTTCCCCAACTCATCTGCGATATTACATTCCCTATCTGCTAAACAGATTCTGATGTCCTCAGGCAAAGTGCTAAGGGCTTGTTCTCTCACCAGAAGGTCTGCCAGCACTTGGTGATCTGACACCCTCTCACCCATCTATTAAAATAAGTGCTTAGTTCAGCAATATATTCACACATACTTTCATCTGCCTTGTGTCTTTCCTCACAAAATTTTTTTCTGCAAGCTTCAGGTGTTAACTTAAAACACTCTAATAAACAATTTTTAAGTATTATAATTTAAGCAATGAGCATCAGACAATTTAGAAACAGCAGTACAGGTTTACCATGAAGTAAGGGGATCAGGGACAGTACACACAGCCCTTGGTCAACATTATACTGTTTACATACCCTTTCAAGCATATGAATAAAACTATCAAAATGATCACCCTCTGTAAATTATGGAAGACATTTACTGACCTTTATTGCTTCTGGAATTTGGCTACTCCCTTCCCCATTACCTCCATGACCCTGGCAAAGAGTCAGTTTTCCCTTTTCATGTTGCCTCTGCCTCTCATTTTCTTCAGCTTCCAGACATCTCAGCCTCTCTGTGGATTCCAATTCCAAATGCTGCAGCCCCTCTGCTGATTCTGCTTCGACCTCTAAGCGCCAAAGTCTCTCTGCTGATTCTTCTTCTAAACGTTTGGCCTCCAGTTCAAGTCTTTTTAATTCCATATGGATTTTTAAGTCCTCTGAGGGAAAGTTGAGCTGTCCATTTTCTGAGAGTTGTACATCTCCAAGGCCAGTCTGGTTGTCCTCTTGTTTCCTGGTCTGTGATGCAGCTGTGACTAAGGCTGCAGCCATTTCCAATTTAGTCAGGTTGGCATGCACCAATCCTTTGTCTTGGCTCATCTCAGCTGACTGGCTCCTTGCCAGCTTGCCATACTCCTCTGCTAACATCCTTGACTGCTCTCCTTAACTAACTAAGCTAACAAAAAAAGTTAACAAACAAAAGAATAAAACTATTTTGATACGAAACTCTGAATGTTCACTGTGTGGCTGCTTGAGAGTGCAAACACCTTCTTTAGTGACCACTGTTTACAAGTTACAGGAATTCAATATCCACACCACTGAATCCTAAAATGGGGTGTGGTGATACCACTACTGCCAACCAATAAATATGTGACAACCCATCACTGGACCAGTAATCAAGGAGCCTCAGTCCTCACCACTGGCAACAGTGGGGGACATTCACTGAGAAGTTGACAGGTACACACACAGTATTTCCAGATGCAGCTCTCTGCATGTAGTGCTATTTCTCTTAAGAGCACACGGAGATCACAGTCAGTCCCAGGCTGGTTCTCCCTCTTTCTTCAGATCTTCCATAAGATTCCCCACAGCACAGCTATAGAGCTGAGATCTCAGCTAAGTGGCGAAGCCAAGACCTCCAGCACCCTCTCTGTTCAGCCAGTGCTTCTTGTATACTCTTTGAGGTTTGATTTACACACACATACACACACACACACACACACACACACACACACACACACACACACACACACACACACACACACACACACATAGGCACGCACACAAACACACACACACACACACACACACACACACACACACACACACACACACACACACACACACACACACACACACACACACGCAGCCAGGAAAGGCTGGCACAGGTTTACTAACTAGGCCCCATTTTGTTCAGACTATAAGGTTGTTATCACTGCCACCAGTCAACTTCTTATCAGCTGCTTTAAGGCCCTTAACAAAGGGTGTACAATCTTACTGTGTAATATTAATATTAATATTAATATTAACATTAATATTAATATTAATAAAAATGGTTGTTTGACCAAGGGCAAGGCTATTAGGAGTGGCCCACACAGTGTCACTAAATAAATCTGCAAGTACTCTCAAAACTTATATATGTCTGCACAGATGAGCCACAATGAAAGGTTAAAATATATTTAATAATAAATAATAAAAGAACAAGAACATACTCAGTATATATTCATAGTGACATCAGAGTTCAAAACCACAGGAAATATTTAAAACAACATTACAGGACAGTCTCAAATAAGTAAAGAAAACATATTTAAACTAAGCTTTGCAATATTCCTGACTATATCTTAAGGAGTTACTACCCTAGAAACCTACTAATGCAGCAAAGCAGATGTGTGGTGAATGGCTCTTGGCAGGTCCAAGACAGAATATAGAATGCTCTTCTCTCTTAGAGAGGTCTCAAATTAATATCTCAAGTATTACTGTTGGGATAGCTTGAAGAATGACATAATTTCTTGTCATCTGTCTCTATCCCATGTGAAACCCCCACTGCTAGAATCTGGCAGTATTTAGCATCTACCTGTGAAAATAGATAGACCTCAGATCTTTGGCAGATGGTGGAAGTCATAAAACAATTGTATTCCTTCACATTTCAAAACTACTAATTATTTCACCCAAAATACAATACAAAAAGCTTGTCAGCATAGACTCTGTGTCTAGCTGCGTTGAAAACTGAAAGATACTATCTTTTATTGCAGAGCCTTAAAGTAATTTAATTTCCGTTATTTTTCAAATGTTAACCTCCTGTATTCCAGTCTCCACTGTTAAAATATATACATTTACACAGTTTCAATAGTGCATGTACATATCTGTTCTTTTCCAGTAGGGTATTCTGTGGATCCATTTTAAACAGAAGCCTTTTGCAGATACCCTTTTCAGCACACACTTCTGTACCAGCAGTTTGATATACACATGACATACAGTTCTAATACAGTTGTAGCACAATCATCTTATATAAGTCATGTTGATATTCACAAATGACATATAATTATTTACAAAATTCCAGATAGCTGTGCTGGCAGTATCTCCCTTTGTCACAGTATCCATAAAGACGTAAAAGGTGAAGAGTCATCGGTACCGAGAAACCATGTAACTGAAACACTTGATGTTCTTGGAGGGTCATTTGCATATATCCCATGGGCCTACATTGTAGGAGATTTAGGGTATCACACAGTGAAAACTCTAGCTTGGTCAGGCTTTTCTTGCAGTTTTTACTGAATGGTTTGTTTGTGTGATATTTTTACTCTTTCCTTTGGATGTCATTTGGAATATTTTGCGGGAACCTTAATGTTTATGAGCAACAGCTAGGTTTAAAAGCCTGCGTTTCTAAAGTATAACAAAATAATACAATTATGTTGTGCCAATTATGTCAATAAAATATTTAAGCATACATGTCCTTAGCTATTGGGGTTTGGCTTTATTGGCCTTAGTATACCCATAAAGACTTAAAAAGTGGAGAATTATGGGTATTCAGAAGCCACGTAGTTGAAACACTTGATGCTCTTGGGGTGGTAATTTGCATAGCTCCCATGGGTCTCCATTGTAGGAGGCTTAGGTCATCACACAGAGAAAACTCTAGCTTGGTTGGGTTTTCCTTGCAGTTGTTACTGAACTGATTTTATGGCAACTTCTACAACTAACCACCTTCCTCTTTTCATAGCCAACACATCTCTTTTCTCTACTTTATATTTTTTTAATACAAAATCACAGTACCTGAACATGTTTGTGTACCAACTGACCAAATCACAACATCACCCCACATTTTATCAAATTACTCCATTCTTCTTTTGGAGATTAACATTGTTTCCAGCAAAGCCATGAAATTACAGATTTGCTGTTTTGGCCACTTATGAATTATCTACATTGTTCATTCAGTTATGCCATTACAATTAACAGATACTATGGAGAAATGAGTCATTCCTGTTTTATTTGACTTTTTCTACCAAGCTTTCTTCTCTTTCTCTTATAAACTCTTACCCCAGTAATCTCACATTTCCTCTCCTCTACCCCTGCCATATCGTGTTGCTTGCCTTCACCTTTTTATCTCAAGCCCTTTATACCCATTAATCAAGTAAAGTGAATCTGCATCAAATAGCTACAAAGTGCCATAAACAGCTTTTTCATCCTCCTGTAAAATGTTAGTTTTTGCTTTTTTAAACACCTTTATTGAATTATCACTTGTGACATAGGCAAACTTACTTTTATTCACATCCATCAATTTTGGCAACACATTTGCCATTCTTTTAGCCATTATAGACATAACACTTTATAGTCGGTTTAAAACTAAAATGAGCCTATATGAAGCTGGATGAGATGGGGATTTGCTGTCTTTGGGTATCACAGCCACCACACTTTTTTCCAGGATGTTGGCGCTTCTCCTCATTTTAAAATGCTGTTAAACAAAACCTTCCTGATTGTTATCACTTTCTTCTCTCCTGGCTTCACAACTTCCACTGGAATATCATCTATTCCTGGAGGATTTCCTGCATATTGGTTATACTTCACCATTTTTATCTTACCTCCTCCTATCTTAACGTTTAATTACTAGCCTCATCTACCTCTAATCGTGGCATATTTAAGTTTTCCATAAGTATTTTCATTTGCACTTTTTCTTGATTTCCTCACTTATCTGCTTTATACAAATTTTCATAAAATTTCTGAAATATCTCTAATATCATTGTAGGATCTCTGGTTATTTTTCTTGGCTGTCTGTGTTTGGTAACAGCCCTTTCTACTTCCTGTTGCCTAAGTTGTTGTGCCAAACATTTTTGTGCTCTAGAGTTATTATTAAAAAAAAAAACTTGGCTTAATGCAAATCTTTCTAAATTTGTGCATATTGTCAAGGTACTCCGTTATTTTCTCATTAGCACTTTATAACTGTACCTCTTCCTGTTCTGAGATATTCCCCTTATTCTTTAATACTTTAACCTTTGTCAGTCTCTCTGAATATTTTTTGTTACTTCTTAACCATATCTGTTTTTCTTTTATTTCTACTCTATGTTTACATTCCACCCACTAGCTATAACTTCTTGACTACTTTTTATCTTCCCCTAATAACTCCAAAATCGTTTTCACTACCCATTCCTTAAATTCCTCCCTTTTACCAGATAGCTGGGAAAGCGCTCTGCATTTTTATCATAGTAATTATAGGTACATGATCTGAAATAGTTACTAGATATGTCTGGAAGTTCTCAATTAAATGCACATGTCCCTGTGAAATATAATTTCTGTCTAGTCCAGCCAGTTGTTGTACCTTGGGAATAGTATGTAAATTCTCTCCAAGTTCCAACTACTGAATTCATGTCTTCCATGAATAATATTTTCATAAATTTCTTCAGAAATCTACCCTCTTTTGCTTTATTTTTCCTTCGAGGCCCCCAGATACACCCTCATTGTTGCAAATCAAATCCCAGTTCCCACCTATAAGTAATATTCCCTGTTGAAAGGTCATTAGTTCTCCCAAATTGTTTTATCTCCATAATAGCAGTTTTGGGTGGAATATAAATACTTGCCAGTGTAATCCTCATCCCTTTACTACCACAAGTTTGCCATTATTATATTTTTCCTCTTCTGTCACTGTTGGAGCTCCTCTAGCAATTGATCTAAGTGCCCTTTTCTCCTTTGTCTCTGATATTTTGCTGAATATCCACCCTGAGATCCTTCATTACATTTATATGCTTATTTCTTTCCAAATGTGTCTCCTGTAGCATTACTATTAGCAATCTGTATTTCTTAATATAATTAAATATTATTTACTTTTTTGTCTACACCTGTGAGATCATTCACATTCCATGACAATATGGAAAATGCCAGTATTAAATGAAGTCATTATTCCCACCTATTACATATGATGACTTTTTTAAATGTCTGTTTCCAGTTTTTGTGATGCATTCGCCCATTAATGTTTGGCAGTTTTTTTTTCTTATCAGCACTGGAACCTATGTCACATTTTATAATAATTTTTTGTTGTAATGAAACTCCTCAAACAAACACACACACACACACACACACACACACACACACACACACACACACACACACACACACACACACACACACACACACACACACACACACCTAGAACACCCCTATAACCTGCTAACAACATAAATACAGAAAACTGTGTAGATCTTCAAATAAAGAACTTTGACCCTCCTAATGGGAAACACATGTCCCAAATAGGCAGCTGCAAAAGCAGGTCTTAATTAACCTAATTTTAAGATTATCCATGCTGAGGTGTATGTTATTGCCTGTGCTTCTGCTTACATTACTTGGTGTCTGTTCTTTTTTATCTTTATTTCTCTCGCAGATGTGAAAAACAACTTGCATGCTTTCAGAAAAAAATATCTTTTAGCCTTGAAGAAACAGAACTTTGGCTTTTTTATTGTCCTATAATCATCCTGTCTTCATGGAAACATAATAGGCAACAATGTAGTCCTCAGCTGCAGGCTTCTAAAGACAAGCTGAAACATTTGTTGCTAAAGGAAAACTTTTCATTATATTCAGTGTTCTCTGATTTACTTGTTTCTACTTAAAACCTGTTATTAGATTAAGGTAGTGGTCTTAATCCAGACATTTATTGAGATGACATATCAGCTCTGGATATATTATGATCCGTGCACTTTTGCACACCATCCACAGCAACAACCTGGGATTATAGCCTATTAATTTTAACATGTTTTTGTCTTAGCCTTTTTTTTCGTTTTGCATTGTAATGCCTACATTTCTTGATACCAAGAAGAATAAAGAATGAAAAAAAGCATATTTTACTTTACTGTCTTTGTCACATACAAGTACAACTAAAATGCCTTACTATAAAACATGCAATTTATATCATGGAGAGGTTCTTAGAAATACTACGAACAGAAATTGTTTTACTTACAGCTTCTCTTTTCCTTCTTCTCCTCCTCTCCTCAGTATCCTGCCAGACATTAATGACATTTTTTGATTTGTATTTCAGTATCAACCAAATTAACTTGATAGGTAAGTACAAGGTTAGCTTGCCATTGTGGACCATTTAAACCTAGCCAGTTTCCTTTACAGAGGTGAGAATCACACCCTGTATCCTGTGTCTTTGAGAAAAACACATTAACCATTATGCCAAGCTCCTTTGACCTTTATTAAGCCTCTCAGTAACCTGTTCACAGCCTATACAACCTTCCTTTCCACATTTTATACATTCTGGATTGGACTCCTTAAACAGATGTCTGTTTTCACCACATTTGTAGCATCTTTATATCCAATTTTCCACCGAAAAAAAAGTATGAGTTGGGCCCCCCCCCCAGTGAAGCACACGCTTGACATCATTAATAATAGCAACACTAGGTAAATAAAAGACATATATGTTTTCAATTTTTAACATAACCCATACCTCCCATCTCCCATTCCAAATACCCCATTATTGTGAAATTATATGTCAGTAACTCCTTGACATTCTTTTTCTAGTTAACATTTAACATTATTATAATTAATTTCAGGACTTCTCAACTGCAAGAAGACATATTTTTTAAATGCAGTGATAAACTGGAAATAACATGGTCCTTAAATGAGGAATCGTACTCTTTTGAAAACAAGTCCACAACCCATGAAAACAGGTTTATGTTTATCAAAATGCACATCAGAAAATCCTCCCTGTCCCTACTGAGTTATTGTTCACAAGTTCATGATATTAAAACCTAATGACTTTATAATACAGTCCCAGTATTAGGACCTGTCCAGTTTAGGTCTGTCTTAGGAATGCACTCTAATTACAGGCTTTCAAACTGCATATGCCCATCTCCAGCAGATACTATCCTCACATAGGAATACACTTGTGCAAACCTTTTCAGTTCACCATTATGGTGTCTGATTATGGTCTTCTTTATATTTCTGTCTTTGCCTTGCAAACTGTTAGACTTTGTGCCACCTACTGAGCCACTTTCCAGAAGTTGATAGAGTGCCTCTCTTGCCTTCTTCTTTGCTTTTGTGACTCCTCTCTTATCCTGTTAGCCAACCAGTATTCCTTCCTAGCCTGGTCTGTCTTTTTCCTGCACTCCTTCTTTCATTTGATAACTGTGTGAATTTCTTACCTAGTTCAGCTGCATATCTTTCCTATGGTCTTCAGCCATGCTGTTTTGAAATGCCGCCATTCTTCCTTGACTCCACCTATTTTGTTTTCTTAAGATGCTCAAGCCATCTTCAGTGTGATTCCAGGTCTTCAGCCTAGTCTCTGTAAACTTTAAAACTGTCTTTCACTACTGCAGTCAGCTGATTATGGCCACCAGTAATGTAAGGTGTTGGGCAACTACTTCATTTGGGATGACTTTGCAATCTCTGGTACTACCCCAATGTTTTTTCTTTACTTGGGGAAATCAACATTAATTGTATGTTGGTTGCTCTTATATCTGATCTTGCTGAAATGTGTTGGTCACCATCAAGCCATTTGCTAGACAGAATTCTAGAATAACCCCTCCCTTTTTATCTTGTTGCCCTACCCAAGCAGACCCAGGCAGTCCTCATAGTCTGTTCTGTCTGACTCGACAGTCTCTCATTATCAAACTAACTCATGTTGTCCTGCTTTATTCAGTACATCCTGCAACTGCTGCTTAAATACACTCTTTCTCGCACTGTCACAACTCTACTGTGAGACAAAACTGAGATCATGAATACTGCTCTGTCTTTACACTGGAGTCTGATTGCCATGAGTGTATCACTAATTCTGATGACATTTCTCACTGCCTTCAAAAGACTCTCCTTAACCAAACTTCCCACTCCATTTCTAATCTGTTCTCCCCTGAGTAATAGACTCTGGATTCCAAACCAAGTGGCTTTGCTGCACTACCCCTCCATCTTGTGTGCTGGGGGATCTATATTATATTATCGCACGCTTACAAAATCGAACGATAATTAATCGACCCCATATAAGCAAAAGCTTACAACATCGAAACCTCAGTACAGATGTTCAAAAAAAAAAAAAAAAAAAAAAAAAAACTTTAAAACATTACATAATGTGGGGGGCTTCATCCCCCGCCCCCCTACTTAAATATACCAACTCCAAGATCGCACTACAGTGCCGAAAATGGCAAAGTAACGAAAACGGCCAAACAAATTCTTTCTCAGGGAAAGAATTCACTGAAAAGCCGCTTCGCTATTTTGTCCTTTTGTTCTTTTAGGTTTGATCAAGACACATTCGAGAAAATGTGTCTGCGACCACACAATAGGAACCCGTGCTGGGCACACAGGATATTCAGCCTCCTCCTTACCATCATGTCATCCACTTAAAAGTTATGTATGTTAGTGAACCTATGATATTAGAGAATGCAGTTAGAAAGAACACTATAGGGACTCTTGGCTAAGGAGACATGGAATAGTTTTTAATGATAAAATGACATTAGTAATTGGTAAGTTAGTCCCAAGTAAGAAAACTGTATATTAATATAATTATATTTGCCCTCCATTTATGGATCCAACAACTAGAAATCTAACTAAAAAGAAAATAGGTGTTGGAGAAATATAAAAAAAAATTCTACTTTGGAAAGTATTACATTGTATAAACAGCGTGCATCAGCTTTAAGGCAGATAATAATGAAGGCTAAGTTTAGATATGAGTTAGGTCTATGGAAATATATGAAAGACAATAAGAGATATTTTTATAAATGTTTATAAGTATGTTTGACTATCTTGTAAAGTTCCTAATTCCAATATATATTTGATTGATAAAGGTGGGACAGTTACTGACTCTTACAGTTTAGTTGATTTGTTTTGCTGAGTTCTTTACAGAGCAGGTAGGTGGACGTGACACTTCATTTATATCTAATTATGAAAACTCATGCGGGAAGTTTGCAAGAGTCTCCTATAACATCAGATACGGTACAGAAAAGCTTTAGCAAAGATAAAATGCTTATACTAACACTCTTTGTTGTTTGGTGTAGTTCCCATGCAATGGAAAAGTGCAAATATTATTCCAATATATACAGGAGGAGTACTGTACAATACAGAACATGTTAGTTTAACTAGTTTAATTGGTAAAATCTTAATTAAGATAAAGCAACTTTCTGCTAGGATGCAATATTTTGATGTACATCAGCATGAGTTCTTGACAGGTAGATCAATGGTTATCAACTTAATTAATTTTAATTCTGAAGTCATTTATTATTTGGGTGAGGATATTGCAGTTGATGTTATCTATTTCTGTCTTGCTAAAGCCTTTGACACAGTACTACATCAGGTAGTTATCAGGGCTATAGAGAAATGGAAGTTTAATAAGTATGTCATTACATAGATAGTGATTTGGTTAAATGATAGGGTAGCAAGAGTTTGCATTCTGGGTTTAGGTCTAAGGAACTTAAATTATTAAGGGTATGTCCTCAAGGGGGTGTCAAAGACCTTTTGTATTTTGTATATTTATGTTTTCATTCTCGGTACCAGATAAATGCTGGGTTGGGAAATTTGCTGATGATGCAAAAATTGCAGAAGTTATTACCTCTATAAAAGATCGATGAGAGCTACAAAGTATTTGGATAGCCCATATCTGTGGTCAGAGTGTAGCTAAAAATGATTTGGATATCCTGTATCTGTGGTCAGAGCGTAATGAGCTTCACTTCATTTACACTAGATGCAAAATGAGACATTATGTAAAGTACCTTTATAATTTAAACAGCATAATAATTGTGGAATGTCATTTGTTTGAAGATTTATGTATGTTAATTGACAGTAATTTTAGTTTTGAAGGACAAGTGAATAAAATTCTGGGGAATACATATTTCATGGTTAGAATGTTATTAAGAAAACTATCCTCAAGGAATGGTAACGTGATACTTCCAATTTAAAAAAAAAACTGCAATCAGACTATTAATGGAGTATGGAACTTCATTTTATAGGTACTCTATAGCAGATGTAAATAAGTTGGAAAATGTTCAAAAATGCTTTTCTAAAAATATTAAAGGATTGTCTATTTTAACTTAAGAAGACAGAGTTGAGAAAGTTCATTGTTTTCTGTATTTTATAGAAATATGAGGAGAGAGTTAATATGGACATTTAAATGTTTGAAGGATGAAAAAATGGTATAAGAGCTGTAAAAAACTGGATGAAATGTCTTTATCATTTAATTACCCAGAGCTGTGCTGAACAAGTGCCAGATATCTCAGTTTTTCTCTTTCTGAGTAAAACCCTGCACACACCGTAATTCTAATAATGGTGGTTTGTTATGTAGTAGCAGAACACAGTGGATGTAGATGAGGTAATTCAACAAAATCCAAACAAGTCTTAACTGTTTCGAATAACAGTGCTGATAAACTGACACAGATTGAATTATACTGTCCATAATAACTCTGGTCATATAATTGTTCATTTTCTCTGTAATGGTAGAATTAATACAAACTGCACTGTTTACTGTATTTTCTGAACTGCTGGACATTTGACCTGACTTTTGTACTCAATTTTAACTGAACTGAACTGCACAAAACCTTCTGACTTCATAATGCCAAAACCCTGTAAATTTCCTACAAGTTCTACATGCCTCTTTAATCTTGATTCCCAAATCTTATGCCATCTAAATAAGATCAGTTTGTACCCAATTTTGGACCTTAGCCTTCTAAATAACTTTGTTCGACAAACAAAATTGAGGATAGTCACGGTTCAGTCTATCTTACCCTTCTTAGAGGAAGATGATTGGATGTGCTCTATACATCTTCAGGATACATATTACCACATAAAAATGGACAAGTACTTCAGAAGGTTCTTCCGCTTTTGCCTAGGAGCCAGTCATTTTCAGTTCAGAGTGGTACACTTTGGCCTCACCACAGCCCTCAAGGTGTTCACCAAGTGTTTGGTAGCAGTGACAGCTCACTTGAGACTGCATGGATTCTGAGTGTTTCCATATCTCGACAAGTGGCTCATCACTACTTCCACCAGGCATCTACTGCTTCAAGCAACAGACTTTGTTCTTTGCCTGTTTGCTCACCTAGGCATTACAGTGAACCACTCAAAATCTCAACTAAGTTCCACGCAAGATATAAAGCTCATAGGAGCTTGTCTAAATACCACCACTTGTACAGCTTCCCTTCCTCTACACAGGCTGTAAAAGATAAGATCCCAAGTACAAGCCATTCTCTCCAACAACAAGGTACCTACACTCTTAGTCCTTCAAGCCTTAGGGTCAATGGCAGCTGCCATTACCTTAGTTCCACTATCAAGATTTCACATGAGACTACTGCAGTGGCTTTTGGCATCCTGGTGGGCCATCCTGACACATCCAGTGACTCATTCCATTTTAATCACCAGTCATTGCAAGAAGGACTTATCCTGGTGGATGGAATCTGACAAAATTCTATTAGGCCGTCCGTTCATTACACCACAACCCAAGGCCATAGTTAGATCAAGTGTCACAGAAAACATATGAAGCTTGGCCGTCCTACAGTTCTGTTATGTATCTATCCATTAATAGCCTCATTCTTCACCCAACACTATTTTCTCCATATGATGCACCATTAACTTAGAAACACTTTATAAAATATCTTTATATCTAAAACAAATGTTGTCTTTACATTGTCAAATGCTTTCTTTAAATGTACTGTCCAAATCCTTGCTATCACCCACTGCTTCTCCATCTGTGTTTGTTTAGTAAGCCGGTTAGTTAATTAATTAGTTCATTTGGTAATTGAAATAATCTAACCAGTGCTTTCCATGGCCTGAGGAGAAAAGCTCCAAACAAAACAAGTACGTAGCATACAATGTTTTATAGTAAGAGGAATAATGGTTAGAAAAAGATAACATACATGACAGTACAGTATAGTACAGTAGTATCACAGAATTAATAAAAGCAATTCAATAGAGTATAACAAGACAGCAGTAAATATAAATGAGGAGACCAGCAGTTTTGCAAATTAAAAATGATGTTTAAACGTGCAAAACCAACCATGTTATGTTGTCCTATCTCGCCAAAAATGATGTTTAAAGGTGCAAAACCAACCATGTTATGTTGTCCTATCTCGCCAAAAATGATGTTTAAAGGTGCAAAACCAACCATGTTTCGTTGTCCTATCTCGCCTTCATTCTGTGCTGGTTGGGTTCGGAATTGAGCATCGGTTCTGACTGGGCCTAATTCAAAAGCTTGAGAGCTTCCATTGGCTCGAGGCTATGCCCTATCCCATGATGCTCAGGGAAGATTACCAAGATCTTGTTTGCCGCTAAAACAGATTGGGTGACTTCTGAGTGGCTCTTGGCTAAGTTCAATTTATTATTAATATTTCTAGTAAAATAGTTGAAGTTTATTAATAGTTTTAGATATTTGCAGTTTTTAGAGTAATCTGTTTGTTTTTTCCCCTATCGTTTCTGTTGTTGGCTGTTGTTCAGCTTTCTTCGTCAGGCCTACCCCTATAGTTGTCGTCTTTTTTCATTCCAAAAGCTCGTTTCAGTTAGAGAGCTTTCCCCCTTATCCTTTCAGGTAGCTCATCTGTGTTAGAGGGCTCCTAGCAGCCCATTTCACTTAGAGAGCTGCTCTCTTTCCCTCTTGTTACGTTTACTAGTCATGAGGAGAAATTGTTTGTTAGGGTTTTCTCCTCTAACTTGTTTTTTGTGCATAGTCAGCATTACAATAGATACAGATAGATACAGATATATATATATATATATATATATATATATATATATATATATATATATATATATATATATCTATATATAATAATAATAATACATTGTTGGTATTAGTAGAGTAGCTGTGTGCTGTGGTTATTGTAGTTTAGACTTTAGTGATTTAGATATGTTTACATATTGTTTTCTTTGTAGACAGACCTGTCTTGAAACGTGTTTGCTGGTCTCAGTCTACTTTACAACTTTGTGAGTTAACAGAGTTGTTAAGTTTTCTTTGAGGTTCCCTTCTTGTTAGTTCTGTCCTTTTTGTAAGAATTTGAACATATCGAAGGATCAGAAGGAACCCAGTCAGTGTTCAAGAAGTGCAATAAATGCTCCCAAAAGATGTCTCTTACTGATGGGCACACCAGTTGCATTTATTGCTTGGGTGCCCACCACTTACAGGAATCATGCACATTTTGCCATGCCTTTGGCAGTAGAGTTCTACTTGAATGTAAGAACAAACTTATTGTGAGAAGGCTACTAAAGGTTCCATTCTCTGAAGCATTGGAAGGGTCTCAGAGCTCCAAACCTCCTTCAAGATCACCTTCTTCCTCCTCTAAAGTGGAAAAATTTAGAAAAAAGACTTTGACTAGGGGTCTGGCCTCAGAGCCGCCTAAGAAGATTGTCTTAAAATCACCTGGCTTGGAACCAATAACTATTGGCTCTGAGAAGTCTACCTCTTCAGTTTCATTGGCAGTTACAGAGCTGTTAGACTTTCAAGTCAGGAGATGGTCCCAAGTTCTGTAGCCAGTTACTCCGACTTTAAGATATCTGCTCCTAGAAAGGGCAAGATCTCCTTCTTTGTCCTCCCATTCCTCCAGGAGCTTATTGGATGATGACGTGGAGTGGGTGGTGAAGAGACTGCTTCATATGCCAGTGCTGGCAAAAATTTTGTCGGCTCCAACCCAAAAGGAACCAGAGCTGACCAAGGCACCATCCCTTTCTTCTATTCCCCCTTGACCCATTTGGGGGCTTTGGAGCCAGAGGGCTTGGGCTCAATAGTAGTGAAATGTGGGAGCCAAGACCTCCAACAGAATCATCGGTTCTGATGACCACTCTGACTACCTTGGTTCCATTGGAATTTGGGGAGTCTAGGAGCTGGCGCTGTCCTGTTGGGTCCGGGGAGGAGAGTAGGATCAGACAGCTGTCTGGGCCAATGCTACCTCTTGGGGCTTCAGCAAGGTTGAGCTCCGCTCCTAGATTGGCTTCGGAGCCAACCACTCTGCCTCAGGCTCGGTATCTCAGTTCTTCGGAGCCAGGGATCTCCTTGGAGTGGGGTGTTTGAGCTGATGGAGGGAGTGCTGTCACCTTGAATGGCTCCACTCTCAGGTTCAAGCACTCTTCCCCCAAAAGCGCCTGTGTTGGTCTCAGCACCTTTGCTCCCACCCTAGCTTTTGGGTCTTGCCTTACCACCTCTTGGGTGTCTCCACCCTTTGACCAACTAATGAACGTTATTGCTTGAAAGGTGTGAGACTCTCCTGATACAGTGGAGCCTGTTCCATGGAGGCCTAACAAGTTTATTACTGTTCCCACAGACAAGGAGTTTTTGATGAAAGGGGTCCTAGTAGATGCAATGGTGGTGGCAGCGGCCCCCAAAAAGGAATTGTTGGAAACTTACTCATCTGTTCATCCACCAAATAAAGACTTTCGGACGATGGACAGGTATGGAGACCGTACCTTCTCTTCAGCAGCATTTACACTTCAGTTGTTGAATTACTTGACCCATTTTACCAGACTTCAAAGGGATCTACTGAAAGAGCTAGGAGATACCCTGCAGGGTACTGTACCTGCTGGGGTTTTGGATAAGGTTTCCTCTCAGCTCTCCACCCTTAACAGCCAATGGAGTGAGTAGGGCAGCAGCTACAGGAATTTCCTTAAGGAGATATTCCTGGATGCATCTGTGTAATTTTGCTGAACCCTTCAGGTCTTCCTTCACTAATGCCCCTTTTGATGGCTCGTCTTTGTTTGGGCCCAAAGTTAAAGAGACCTTGTCCAGGTGTGAACAGGAGGGAAACACTATGTCTGCTATAAGGGTCCATTTTTCTGCCACAGCTAGACCTTATCCCAGAGGTCAGAGAGGAGGAAAAATGTGGTTCCGCAAATTCCCAAAGAGTATTTTCCGATGCATGTGGTGACTCTTCCCCCAGGGGGAAAGGGGAAAATAACAATGGAAGACACTGACCTCACCACAAAGGGGGTCCTCAGAACCTGGATGACAGGGACTCTTTCCCTGGGAAGCCCTTTCAGCACTCCTGAATGGAGGCCTGTTTGTCTGTGTCTGGAGACAGTCGGGGGATGCTTGTCATTGTACCCAAGCGCCTGGCTAGAAATCAAACAAGACAACTGGATACAAACGATCATATCCAGAGGTTATTATATACCCTTTTCCACTCCCCATTTGGAGAATCACTCTGTTCTAGATATTCCACCCAGTCAAGGGACCTTGCAACATTAGAGGTACAGAAGTTGCTAGAAAAAAGAGTCATCCAAAATGTCCAAACAGACCAGACTGGATCTGGAACGTACTCAAGGTTCTTTTTAGTTCCAAAAAAGACAGGGGACTGGACCCATTTTTGATCTCAGCAGATTAAACAAGTCTGTTAAGAGATCAAAATTCTGGATGGTGACACTGCAGTCAATATTACCCTTTCTGTGAAAGACGATTGGACATACTCAATAGCTCTCCAGGATGTGTAATACCACATAAAAATGGACAGGCAATACCAGAGACATTTACGCTTTCGGCTGAGAGCCAGTCATTACCAGTTTCAAGCCCTGTCCTTTAGTCTCACTACAGCCCCCAGAGTGTTCACCAAATGCATGGCAATGGTCACGACTCGCTTAAGGCGTCTGGGATTCCATGTGTTTCCATACCTAGACCACTGGCTCCTCACCGCCACCTCCAAGCATCTACTAGTTCAAGCAAGGGATGAAACCATACACCTCTGTGCCAAGCTAGGCATTACAGTAAATTTCAAAAAATCTGCCTTGTTGCCTTCACAGCATCTTATATTCTTAGGTGCAGAATTAGACTCAAGGGAAATGCTGGCCAAACTTACCCCTGAAAGGATTCAGTTCCTACATCATCAAGTCAAGAGCTTATTATCCAAAAGAAAAGTTCAAGCGAAGACCGTCTTGCAGGTTCTGGGCACCATGGCGGCTGCAATCATTTTAGTACCTCTAACCTGTTTGCACATGAGAATTCTTCAATGGCTAATTTTTTCCCATTTGTCCATACAAGAACTACCACTGTCACACAAGATAATTATCACAGATTCTTTCAGGAAGGACTTATGGTGGTGGCTTCAAATGACTCAGTTAACTTTGGGTCATCCATTCATTTTTCCACAACCAACAGCCACACTGACCACGGATGCTTCTCAGATTGGGTGGATGGGGGGGGGGGCATTATCTGAGAAAGACTGTCCAAGGCATCTGGCAGAAACATGAGAACCACTTGCATATCAATGACCTAGAGATGAGAGATGTGCTCTATGCATTGCAAGCATTCCAGGACTCTCTTCCGATAAGAACTATTGCAATTCAGACAGACAGCATGTCAGTAGTGTGTGATACATAAACAAACAAGGAAGAACCAAATCCTATCCCCTGTGTCAGGAGGCATAATGGGTATGGCAATGGGCTGTCTCTTCTCAACGTTTTCTGACAGCAACGCACATCCTGGGGAAATCCAATGTGATAGCAGGCAAAGTCAGCAGAGCTATTCTGATGCCTCATGAGTGGTCCCTGAAACAAGAGGTTGTGGAAGAGATTTTCCACAAATGGAGCCAGCCCTGCTGTGACCTTTCCGCCACATCCATGAGCACTAAGTACAGCAACTACTTTGCCCTGATTCCTCCTCCGGGGAAGTCACAGAGGGATGTGCTCATACACGATTGGCCCCCAGGACTACTTTATGCCTTCCCTCCACTTTCCTTGACACCAAATGTCCTTCTGAAAGCCAACACATTGAGAAGCACCTTAATTCTCATTGCACCATACTGGACTCAACAGATTTGGTTGCCCTGTCTCTGGACCCATCTCCAGGAGGAATCGTGGAGTTCAAGACCTTCTGACCCATTCATCAGGGAAGTTCCATCCATTGATCCAGACCCTAAAGTTGACAGCGTGGCTGCTCCAGTTCTAGAGATAGCCAGGCTCCATGACATCTCCCCGGCAGTTAGACATATATTGATTTCTTCTCATAAGCCATCTACCAGGAAACTTTACTCTAGCAAATGGAAAAGATTTTCACACTGGGCCTGAAAAAACAATATAGATCCCTTTACAGCCCCCATTACAGCAGTGCTAGAATTTCTCGCTAAACTTTTTAATGAGGGTGCAGCATCAGCTATAATTATAGTCCAGATAGCTGCTATTTCTAACTTTCACATTGAGGAAATGGGGCTAAAAATCATGTCCCACAAACTCTGTAAGACCTTTCTAAAAGGGACTTTCTTGCGGAGACCTCCAGTCAGAGAACCTCCAGCTCCAGGGGATCTAAACTTTGTTCTATTCTCCTTAATTTTGTCCCCTTTTGAACCTGCACCATCATGTGACATAAAACTTTTGTCATGGAAGACACTTTTCTTGGTGGCCATTATCTCTGCTAGATGAGTATCTGAACTCCAAGCTCTATCTATATGTCCTCCTAATATAATTTTTCACAAAGACAGAGTCTCCTTATGTACTAATCCTTCCTTTCTTCCAGAGATCAATCTAAACTAATCTATCGAATTAACAGTGTTCTTTCCGAACTATGTCAACAGGGCCGAATATAGATTACACCAGCTGGATGTACATAGGCAGTTGCACTTCTACATGTATAGAACTAAAGATTTCAGAAGATCGGACCAATTATTTATGTCCTTCTCAGAAAAAAAGAAAGAATTGCCAGTCTCTAAAGTAACACTGTCAAAATGGCTCACAGACTGAATTTCGTTCACAAACAAACAATTGTCAGCAAAGTGAAGGGCCATTCCACAAGGGCTGTTTCAACTTCCTCTGCTTTCCAGGCCAGACTCCCTTTGGACTCTATTTGAGCATCAGCCACATAGGTAAGGCCTCATACTTTTATCACTCATTACAAAGTGGACATGGCCTCCTGGAACAGGGCTTCTTCTGGGTCCACTATTCTGAAGAATTTATTCCCTTGAGCCACCCAAGAAAGAAGGTGCTAGGGACGCTGTCCCAACCAGAATAGAATGAAGACAAGATAGGACAACACAACATTAAGAAGTTATGTGCTCACCATAACTTTCCATGTTTGTTGTCCATCTCACCTTCATTCTTGCGTCCAACCCTCCTTCCCCCTCCTTCGCTCCTGGAGGATCGGATGGATTATTATATCTATAATTGGATTATGGAGTCTGTTTCCCTTCTAGGTCTTATTTAGAGAAGATGTTTATTGATATTTGATATCTATGCTTTCTCTTGCAAACAGGATCTGGGTAATCCTCCCTGAGCATCATGGGATAGGGCATAGCCTCGAGCAAGTGGAAGCTCTCAAGCTTTTGAATTAGGCCGAGTCGAAACCCATGCTCAGTTCCAAACCCAACCAGCATAGAATGAAGGTGAGATGGACAACAAACATGGAACGTTATGGTGAGTACATAACTTCTTATTTTGTTTTTTATACAAAAACATTTTTGCATGCATCCTTACGCATGCAAACACTTTTTTTTTGTGTAGATACAAAAGTTCATGTCAAAGCATTTTCTGAAAAAGATAATTTTAAAAACTACTCCCAAATGTAAAAGTCTATATACTTGTGTGTGCGCATGCATATACATTTGATTATATTCCTTTACATCACCAGTGAACTTTCACTGATCTAAAATACATTGTAAAACTTCATTGGTGATCTCTTTCATCAAAACAAAAAACAACAAAAAAAAAAACAGAAAGGGATCAGAAATTAAACAAATACGATTAATTTATAATCAGCTAAAATAACCATAAACTTTGATTGGAGGCTGTGTCCCCACACTCCAGGAAACTAAATATAATGTCTCCTTGATTGCACAACTATGGAAAAAGATGACTCCTGAAGTTATATATCAATTAAAATGTTGTCGTTTGACTGTAATATAATTCAATGAATGCAATTACCAATGAGATTTAGCACAAATCACAGCATGCATTTATCAACTCTATACATATATGGATATGCGTGTGTGTGTGTGTGTGTGTGTGTGTGTGTGTGTGTGTGTGTGTGTGTATATATATATATATATATATATATATATATATATATAGGGTCTATATTACATATCCGAACACTTAAACGTTCAAATTGCTAAAAATCAACCTTTAGCGATCGAACATTTAAATGTTTGAATATGAATAAAAATGAAAAAAAACAAAACAAAAGGAAATAAAAAAGAAAACCAAAGGGTGTAAGCAGGGGGGCAAGCCCCCCAGCACCCCCCACCCCCCACTACTTAAATATACCAACTCCATGATCGTGCTATAGTGTAGGGAATGGGAAATTTTCCATTTCCACACTGTAGCGAACTGAAGTGCGATCTTGGAGTTGGTATATTTAAGTAGCGGGGGGTGTGGGGGGCACATCCCCCCTTATGGGGGGGTTCAAAGGGGCTTTGCCCCCTACTTAAACCCTTTCCTTTTTCTTTTTTTTTTAATATTATTTTTTTTACATATACGAACATTTGAATGTTGGATCGCTAAAGGTCGATCTTTAGCGATTCGAACATTTAAGCATTTGGATATGTAATATAGACCAGTATGTGTGTGTGTGTATATATATATATATATATATATATATATATGTATATATATATATATATATATATATATATATATATATATATATATATATGTGTGTGTGTGTGTGTGTGTGTGTGTGTGTATGTGTGTGTGAAGGCAAAAAAGTCAAAAGGTAATTTTATTATCATTCAGCAATACACAAAGTATACAGCTGAACGAAATTCTGTTCCTCCAAGCTCATGCACAAGACAGAACACAACAACACATAAACAAGAATGACAAATGTACCCAAATACATCACATGTACAACAAAAGTGAAAAAAAGGAGCCAACCGAAGGCACAGAAGCTTTCAAGAAAAAAACGAGCACGATTCCTGGAACACAGCAATCACTCCTCTACACATAACCACTGTCACCCACTCCAGCGACATACAATTCCCCATCTTTTCTTCTGGCCATCCTTTCAACAACACAGACCTCACAACCACCACTACCTGCAGGTTTGAACAGCCACACCAGCACGAGCAACATTCAAGCCCCAGACGTTCCTTCCAACCTTCCTTCCGACACCACTGACCTCACAACTGATGCCCCCTGCAGACAACTCATGCTGCCTGCAGGAGTGAATGGCCACATCCCAGCTGATGAGCTTCCCCAGTCTTCATCATCCAGACCACACCATCACCAGTTCTATTTTCCTCCGTCAGCCGCCATGTCCCTGAATCCAAATCAAACTACCACAAAACACAGACACAACAAAAACAAAAAAGTAAACAAATCCGGTCTGTTTAAATCCCACAGCCTCGGGTTCCACACTTCTGCACTCCCCATCCAGCTCTGCTCACCACTGCAGACCCAAGCCTGTATTAACCAACATCTCAAGTTCCACAAAAACAGGCAAAAATACCAATGAGGACACTAACAGAATCACAGACACCACTGCTGCCCTCTTCTGCACACTTGACAAACCAAAAATAGACTATCTCAACAGATAACAAGAAACACTACAAAAACAAAAAGTCCTCAATGGGAGCCGGCGAGATCATTGTCACGCAAGGCGTTGCCGTCTTAGCATCTACATATATATATATATATTTATATATATATATATATATATATATATATATATATATATATATATATATAGGTATATATCTATGTATATATATATATATATATATATATATATATATATATATATATATACATGGGTCCCATTTAGATGATCAAAGTCTTAGAACTTTGAATTTCATATGGCCAACACCATATAATTGAAGTTTTAAGACTTAGGACATCTAAAAAAAAAAAAACCTGGATGTTCTACCCATACTCCCCTGCTACTTAAATATTCCAACTCTGAGATTGCACAACAGTGAGAAAAAGGGAAAATTTCCCATTCAGCGCTGTATGGAGATCTCGTTTAGAACGTTAGAAGTCTTAAAACTTCAATCATATGGTGTCAGCCATACGAAATTGAAAGTTCTAAGACTTCAGTCATCTATATGGGCCTCACATATATATATATATATATATATATATATATATATATATATATATATATATATATATATATGCACAGACACACACACACACATATATTTATATATATATATATATATATATATATATATATATATATATATATATGTGTGTGTGTGTGTGTGTGTGTGTGTGTGTGTGTGTATACACATATATATATATGTGTGTGTGTGTGTGTGTGTGTGTGTGTGTGTGTGTGTGTGTATAAGTAAATAGATAAGCAGAGGGAGTGAGGGTGAGGCTTATCCTCATGCAAAAATGCTTACAGTTATTAGTTTATTGTCCTTTTGATTTTTCAGGAACTGGCAGCAATTTCCTTGGTGTATTGTCTGTCAGGGTTTCATAGCAGATCCATTTATGTAACACATAGTAAGAAATTATCTGTCTTAAGTAGATTTCTGGATATTATGCTTCTTAACCAGTTGAGCCTTGATGGTTGTACTGTTCTTAGGTTTAGTCTGCAATAAACTGGAAGTAATTGGTAACATAGTTCTAGTTTGTCTGGAAAGCAATCTTTGAGCAGGTGAGCCAAGATTATTGTCAGGAGGTATGTTTCTGAGATTAAGCAAATTTAAGAACACATCGGTATTGTCATGCTTTGACCCTTCAAGTAGCTGCTTCGCACTCTGTACTGCACATTCAGCTAGACCATTTGACTGAGGATATTCAGGGCTACTAGTGACATGTACAAAGTCCCAATCTTTTGCAAATTTCTGAAACAATTGGCTAGTAAATTGAGTACTATTGTCAGAAAAAAGTTTGTGTGGACTACCATGACCTGAGAAATGACATTTCAGGTTAGTAATAACAGCAGTGGATGTTAGGTTAGGTAGTAGACCAATCTGAAATGAATTTGAATAAGACCATACCAAAACTAGGTAATGTTGATTGTTCCACTGAAAGATATCAGCTGCAACTGTTGACCACGGTAGTTCAGGAACTGGACTTAGCTGAAGTGGTTCTCTTTGCAAATGTGGTCTACTACTATTGCATACTGAACAAGATGAAAGTACTTTAGCAATGTCTTTTGGTAATGAAGGCTAAAATACTAATTATCTTGCTCTTCTCTTAGTGGATGTGGATCATGGGTGCACAATGCAAAATCTGGATATATTCTTGTTGTAAGGAAGCAGGAACAACAGTTTTAGAACCTTGGAAAATATTGCCATCTTCCACCAACAATTCACCTCTGTAAGGAAAGTAGGTTTGCACTTCAGGTGGTACACTAGATTACTTTGATGGCCATCCAACATTAATGTAGTGAGTAAGCTTCTTCAAAACTGGATCAGTGTGACTATGTTCTCTCAACTCATCAAGTCTAGTGGTAGAAAAATTATGCACTGCTTTCACATCAAAGTCAAAATTCTCTGCGTCAAGCTGTTGTGTTGTATTTCTGGACGATCTGGATAAGGTATCAGTCAAATAAAGCAATTTGCCTTTCATGCAGACCATTTTGAAATTGTACTTTTGCAATTTAAGCATCATTCTTTGCAATCTCGCTGGAGCGGAATACATAGGCTTCTTTAGAAGAGTAACTAGAGGGTGGTGGTCAGTCTCAATCTGAATAGCTTGACCATAAATATAATCATGAAACTTAGAACATGCGAATACTATTGCCAAAATCTCCTTCTCAATCTGAGCATACTGCATCTCAGTTTGGGTTAGTGCTCTAGATGCATAGGCTACTGGTCTGCCCTCTTGAAATATAACTTCTCCAAGACCAAATTTTGAACCATCACAAGAAAGATTAATTGGTTTGTTTACATCATAGTATCTTAATGTAGGTGGGGTGGCAATTTTCTGCTTAGGTTCTTCAAATGCCTTCTGGTGCTGTCCCAGCCATAACCATACAACATTTTTGCATTTTAGCTCTCTTAAAGGTGCTATCAACTCACTCTAGTCTGGTATAAACTTGCCTAAATAATTAACCATGCCTAGAAAACACTGCAGAGCTTGTACATTATCTGGTGCTGACATCTCCAGAATAGGTGTTTGGTCGGGTCTGGTCTCAGCCTGTACTCATGAACAAATGTCCTACGTATGTAACTTCTGAAAGTCTGAATTTGCACTTCAGAGGATTGAGCTTCAAATTTACTTCACATGTTCTATCTAGAATTTTCTTGAGGTTCTATCATGCTCTGCTTCACCATTGCCTCCAGACAATAAATCATCTACTATTATGGCACAAGGATAACCCGAAAAATATTGCTCCATTGCACGCTGAAATATTTCACTTGCAGAATTTATTCCAAATGTCATCTTTAGGAATCTGTATCTGTCAAATGGAGGACCGAAAGTAGTTAGAAATGAGAATTTGCAATCCAGCAGCACTTGCCAAAATGAACTCTGCATCCAAGACAGAGAAAACTGTGGCATTTGGTATTAAGGCTGCAACCTCTTCGACTGTGCGCATTGTATGATATGGTCTCTTTAATGTTTTGTTCAGATCTATTGGGTCAATACATATTCTGATCTCGTCTGAGCCTTTTTTGTGAGCTGCTAACATAGACCATACCCATTCAGTTGGTTCTGTGACTGGACAAATCACATCTTGCTGCACCATTTTATCCAACTGAGTTTTAACTTTATCTTGCATAGCTATTGGAACTCTTGTTGTTGGTCTGAGTACAGGATTGACCTCTGTGTCTAACTTTATGGAATACAGAACTGGAAATTTGCCTAACTTCTCATCCAAAACATCAGCATATTATGAAAAAATGGCTTCAGAAAAATTAGAACTTGGAGATGCACTTAAATGATGAACTTCTTTAGCAAAAGAAAGCTGATTCATTCTTAAACTATCTTTGAGACCTAGTAAAGATTGCCCTGGCCTTCTGACTACTTAGAATAACAAGTTGTAACAGTTCTCAGCCAAATAACATGAAAGCATCACTGAACCTTCGGTTTCAATTTCTTCACCTCCATAAGCAAGTCTGGCACTACTGGCTAGATGGATGTGTCTGCTGAGATAACATTACACTTTGAACCAGTGTCTGCTTTGAACTCTGTGGATTTTCCCTTAATTTGGATGGTAGAAAACACCTTGCTTCTTGTTAATAAATTCACTGCATCAGCTCTTTCATCAAGCACTGTTACAACATCTACATAGAAAGCTGTCTACTTCGGCTGTACTTGATCAACTTGTTTCTTTATGTGACCTTTCTTTACAGCTGTGTGAGGCTTACTTGATTTACAAAACTTTTGAAAGTGGTTCCATTTTTTACTCTTGTAGCATTGCTGACCATATGCTAAGCACTTCTCTCATTTAGATTCATGATTTGCACCACAATTGCGACAGTTAACAATAAAGCTGGACTTGGATTTTTGCTGATTCATGCTTGTACTGCATTGAGATGGAGCGTGCTTCTTTCTTAGAACTTACTGAAAAACTACTTGTCTTCTCTGGAAATCTAGTAGCAGACATGTGCTTGGGCCTACTTTGTCTGCCATGTGTTGCATGCTATCTACATTTGCTCTGGAGCCAACTGAACTCATGCTCTTGTCACTCGCAAGCATACTCGTGTGTTTTTCTGTCACCTCATGAATTTGACAAATCTCAATGGCTTTATTCAATGTTAAATCATTGTCACGAATCAAAATATTTCTCACAACAGCACTGTTAAAAGATGAACTGATAAAGGACAGGCTTGTGTGTGGTATTAAGTCACTAAACCGACATGTTTTAGCTCTGTTTCTCAAGTCAGTTATATAAGCTGCCAGTGGTTCCCCTGGTTTCTGATGTCTCATGTAAAACAAATGCCTCTCTAATGTAATATTTGTTTGAGGGTTACACATTTCTCTGAACTTGCGCATCAGACACTCGGGGTCTTCCCTTGATTCAGCCTGTATAACAATATGACGATTTTGACCTTCTCCTTCATATACTGCAGGTGCATACAGAAATGAATGCTCTCTTTCAGTGGCCTCTGACCCAAGTAGGTTTAGCACAAAGAATGCCTTGATGCGTTCATCTCTATTTGCATAAGCTGCTTGTATAAAAATATTGTTCTCTTGCTCAAATATTCTCCAGTTCTATGCAATATTCTGATCAAACAGAAGTGGTAGGGGTTTTCAAAAGCTGTTTGCCATATTAACACATACCAGCGAAGGGTTTTGCAAATAAGCACAAACATACACTCATGCACATATGTCAGAAATTCATGCCAGTACTTGTATCAGAATTTATTTCTTTTGGGATTTTCAAAATAATGCTAATGAACAAACTCATAGTACCTTTGAATAATTGGACTTTGTGAAATAAACTTCTTTGGCAGTTTAACACTCGTGTAATATTGTTTGTAAGGCTAAATGCTAAAGTCATTTATTAGCATTTTAAGAAACATCTCAAACAACTTTACGACATGAGTGAAATAAACTCTTGGGCACTGTAACATTCTTGTAATATTGTTTTGCAAGAAATCACCTCTTATCAGTGTAAGAAACATATCATATAACTGCATGATGTGAATAAACTGGACCTCACTTGCCCAAAACTCAGTAACATTTTGAAGTAGTTGCACTTTGCAAATAACTGCACAGAGCACACTGAAATGACCCAAAATGTCAGTACCTTGCTAGGCAACTCTTTACAGTGCAAGAAACACTCTGTAATGGTGACACTTCACGAATAGACACACCCAGCACAAGAAACTTTTTGAAATGGCTATATTTTGTGTTTCACGAAATAGTTGCACTTCGCACACAATAAACTCTTTGAAACACTTGCACATTAATAAGCGCACAATGTAAGCGCTTTTACACGCTTTGAGATACTTTGAATAACTTTAGTTATGCCCTTGATATAATATGAAGTCATTGTTATGCCAAAGCATAGCACTTTGCCAAAACACATGCAGTCGCCTTGCTTTATTTTTGCCTAATGTGCCCTTTTTTAATTTTGCCTTACTATATTCATTTTGCTCGTTTAAGCCCTCTTCATATCCAGTGTACTTTTCTTGTGCTCGTTTTAGTCTAAACAAGGCCAGTTTTTGTTTAAACAAACTCGCTTTACTTTAAACATGCTCGTTTTATGTTTAAACAAACTCGCTTTACTTTAAACATGCTCGTTTTATGTTTAAACAAACTCGCTTTACTTTAAACATGCTCGTTTTATGTTTAAACAAACTCACTTTACTTTAAACATGCTCGTTTTATGTTTAAACAAACTCACTTTACTTTAAACATGCTCGTTTTGCTTTACTGTTAATTATTTCATCAAGTACCTTTATTTTAAACATTCTTTTTAGCCAACAAACTCTTCACGCCTTCCGCTTGCCGAGTAATATGGTTTGTGCCCTTGTAATGCGCTGTTTTATCTCTTTTATCAAATAAACAGTTTGTGTTGCTTCTCATTACCTTTGAGTCTTTTCTGGCTCTTTTTGCGCTCGTTTCTCTTGGTTTTACCTTCACTGTCATCTCTGCACCTCATGGCTCTGGATTTTATTCTCTTTGATCCTGGTTCTGACACCATATCACTCTCCTTCTTTGGACACAATAGAAGACTCTTCATGGGTTCTGTTCAAGCAGCTTTATTCTTTACAAATACATCACTATTAAGGTTTACTGACTTTAACTTTTATTTTTATTTATTTTTTATTTTACATTTGTTGACCGGGATAGTCCGACTGGATGCATGTCCATTTTCAGCGGAGGCCCGGGGAGAAAAGCTCCAAGGGTAAGCAGATACAGCATTACATAATACCAGCATTACATATTACAAACAGATTATTTACAGAGATTACATAAGGAAGCAAGTTAAACAAGTTCCACAGGTTATAGTTAGTCCTGAGCACAAGTCAGGATTAAATTAAATTACACAGTAAACTGGTTAACAGATTTTTACATATTCGAGTTAGCCAGGCTTGATACATTGGCATAGCCAGTTAAGTGACAAATGTTGTTTGAGTCTAGTTTTAAATTGACCTAAGGTGGAAAGTAAGGTAGTATCAGCTGGAAGAGAGTTCCAGGATCTACTTACAGAGTTTGCAAAGAGAGAATCACCGGGTGTTTTATTAATTTTGCTAGTCTGAATTAGTAGTTTGTTAGAGGATTGAAGTGGTCTAGGATTGTTATAGGGGGTGATAATATTTTTAAGTGCAGGAGTATTGTCCGGATTATAGAGGATTTTATAGGCCATAATCAGTTGGTTATACTGGATTAGGCTAGGTAGTTCAAGCCAACCAAGCTGATTTAGATTGATGCAATGATGTGTCCTAAAAGGCAGCCCAGTGGCAAACCTGGCAATGTGGTTGTAGCAAATTGAGAGTTTGTTAAGGACAGTCTTGTTCAAATTTGAGAGTAGAGGGGATGCATACAGAATGGTTGAAAGAAGGTGAGAGCGAGCTATGGCAATTTTAGCTGGAGGGGTTAGGAAGGTTTTTATTCAGTAAAGTGACCCTAGTTTTTTATTGATGGTTTTGATAGTTTGGTTAACATGTAGGTCAAATTTGAGATTATTGTCTATGATGACATCTAATAGTTTTGTAGATGGGTCAGGGGAGATTATTGTGCCATCATTTGATTTTATGGTAAAGGTGAAAGCGGTAGACCTACGTGTTGGTGAAAATGACAGCATTTTAGTTTTTTTGGGATTTAGGATCAGACGATGTTCAGAAAGCCAGTTTTCTATTGTATTAAAGGTGGTCTGGGTAGCTGACCATAACTCTACTGGAGATGTGGCTGAGCAAATCAGAGTAGAATCATCAGCATATTGGATACAGCTGACTTTTGGGATGACAGTATAAGGGTCGTTAATGAAGATGGAGAACAGCAAGGGCCCTGGTATAGAGCCTTGTGGTACTCCGAGGGTGTTAGGTAGAAGGTTAGAGAGTTTGTTCTGCCAGAGGACAGCCCGCTGTCGACCATTCAGGTAGGATTGAAACCAGTGGAGGGCTCCAGTATCTAGACAGAATGTTTGCAGGGTGTGGATTAAAAGTTGGTGATCAACCATATCGAATGCCTTGGAAAGATCCAAAAAGAGGGCTGAGGATATATAATTATTGTTGCGATTATGGTTTATGGTGTTAGTAAAGGCTAGGAGGGCTGAAGTAGTGCTGTGATGAGGACGGAAGCCATGCTGAGTGTCTGCCATGAGTCGATTTTGGATTAGGTGGTGCATGAGTTGTCTATGAATACATTTTTCCATAATCTTTGCAAGTGGAGAGAGTATAGCTATTGGCCTATAAGTGGAGAATTCAGTAGAGCTGCTTAAGTAACTTCTATACAAACTAACAACTGCAATCATGCATGCTCTCACTATGGCTGCTCTTACAAAATGGCACTATGGAGTGCATGTGTCTGGAATATATATGTGCACGTACAGTCTTGACATGCTTCTTAAAGATACAGCGCACTTTACTTGCAATCTGATCTACACTAAGGAAATTATTGTTTGCGCGATGATACAGAATTGGAATTGCTGAGACATAGTAAGTCCTTGTTGAGTCTAACTGTGGTGGCTGCCAAAAAGGCAATCACTAGAAAATGGAAATCAAAGTCTAACCCAACTGTATCAGAAGTAGTGAGTGTAGCAATAGAGATACAACAGTTGGAATTGGGATCTTTAGAAAAGGGTAGGAGCAAATTACATAGAAAAATGGGAATTGTGGGAACAATACATGCAGAGGAAGAATGAGGTTTAAAAGAAGGCAAGATTTGAATGAGCTGTGTAATGTATGACTGACAGTGACTGGATAGATTATAAGTGAAGTATGTTTGCAACTACAGTTATGTCAATATGGTTTGTGATGTGTATTGTTTGCAACTAAAATGATGTCAATAAGGTTTGTTTTTATTTATATAAATGCATGCTTGCCTATGTCGTACATGATAATGTAATAAAGATGTTTCTTGTTTAAAAAAAAAAAATGAAACGTGACTTGTAAGTTTGCTAGTAGGATGGAAAGGGATCGGAGGGGAGCTTTCCACACTGAACATGTGTATGTCTCTGGCATAATACAGTCAAATGCCCCAATTCCCCACACTTATCTTTACTTACCCTTTGTATTTTGGTACATAGTTATCCTTCTGTACAAGAAGAGAAGAAGTGAACTTGGCATGTGGGCATGAAAATCATTATGCATGTTAAGTGTCTCAGTCCGCTCTCACTCTTGGGTTCAATACTTAGTTAAATGTATGTAACTGCATGCATTTGTTTCATACAATGTTTTTACTGCAGTGATAAACTGATACAATTTACCTTTCATTTTCCACTTAAGTCATTACCATATATTATATATCTAGTACTTTTCTGCCTTTGGCCTGAGTTATGGTGAAAAATACCCCAGGACAGCTTTATATGTATGGTTAACAAAAATAAAATCCTTCATAGTAGTACACTTCCTGCATAGCATGGTCTAAGTCTTACCCCCTCGCTACACACTCAGTGTCTTTCTAAAAAAAATGATTCCAGGTTTTGTCATCTTTCCAAAGCCAGATTATGAGTACACAAATTAGACCAACATCCAATAGTAAGTCCACTGACACAGAGGTGGTGTCACACCTGCTCTGTGCTTCCATGTAAATAAACACTATAACATCTCTGACTTTAAATAACAAGACTGGGAGGTAAGATGGCGGCTATCCTGTGAACACCATGTCAGCATAGCTCCAATGGAAATGGCAGAGATACGACAATTAAATCAGCGCAAATACAGTCAACTAAGCTCCAAAATACTTTAAAGGTTAGCCTAACCACTTGGTAACCAGAAGGCTTAAAATGCTGAAAGAAAAAAAAAGAAAACAACAACTAGATAACATGTAGAGACTTACCTCCGAGGTGCGGATGACTTCCCAGATGAAACTCCAGTGCAATGGTCCACAAAATCAAGGAGCCATACACTACCAAGGGGAGTATCAGGATGGCAAATTAAACTGATACCATGGACTTACAAATAGCTAAATATAAATTCTTAGCTATATCCATTTGAGAAAAGGAAATTATTTCCAAACGACTGAGAACTACCAAACAATCAAAAGGCCAAAAGGGCATAAGTAAACTGAAAGAGGAATATTTCCCATGCTTGGAAGACTTCAAAGTGGTACTACAACCATTACAATCAGTGATTCAGCAACTGCAAACATTTGGTAACACAGTGGACCGTTTAGTGGACAGATTTGTAAAAAAGGAAGCTAAAACATTAGAAAACAAAATAAAAAAAACAATCAGATATTAGAACCGTCACAGTCTAATACTAGAGGAATTATAACAAAAAATCCTAGACCTAGATACAAGAAGTAGAAGAAACAACATTTTGGTATGAGGAATACCTGAATAATGCAAACAGTCAAAACTAACCAAAGTTTTACACCAAATTATTGGCTACCTCCTAGAAAACCAGGCCGAATCCAACCAGATCACTACTGAGTGAGCACATCATGCACTAAGAACACCATGATCACAAGATAAACCAAGACAGGTATACATGAGAGTCTTCAATTACCAAGATGCCTTTAAAATCTTACGGCTGCCAAATTAAAAAAGGCACTAACATGGAACAGGAACAAAATTACATTCGCTCAGGATCTATCATACCAAATCAAACAGGATCTACAGAGACTGTCACCATTTTGTGTGTTTTTGATTGCAAGGAGATCAGGTTTCAGATGTGATATCCCTCTACTTTGGTATTCCAGGAGAAGGGAAATAAATACTCTGTGGAGTCACTTAAAGATGCAGAACAAGCCTTCATAAATGCTTTCAACAAGATACCTGAATGACGTTTGACTGTTGAACCATCATAAGAAGATCATAAACCAAATACTAATGGACATACTGGTAATGATGGAAGCCAAACTTTGTTAACCGAACAACCGCAAATTTGTAACAAAATAATATATGTAATGTGCTTTGTATTTTGATGTTATCTACACTGTTTTTACACTCTTAATGACCATGTGGTCACCAGGGTTCTATTTATGACAGTGTTTTTAGAGTGCACTTTCTGTCATTTTTCATAGGGGGTTCCCCGTGAAAGTGCTCTCATGTATCTGAGCTATTCTTTCTATGTGAAAGTTAGCATTAAGTTGGTCCTGAATGAAGTCTGCCTGTTTATAGCATTATTTGATGCCGCATACTGAATATCAGTGGAAGCAAACTACTGTAAGTTTGGGATAAAATAATATATGTATTTTTTTTATTTTGATATAATCTGTGCTGGTTTTATACTTTAATTGACCATATTGGTCACTGGGGGTCTGTTTATATATAAAAGTGTTTCTACAATGCACACTCTTCTATTATTTATAGGGGTCCCTGTGAATCTGCTCTCATGTACCAGAGCTATTTTTTTTCTTTGTGAATGTTAGCATTAAGTTGGTCTTAAAGGAAGTCTGTCTGTTATCAACAATATCTGATAACCACATACTGAATATCACTGGATATATTGTAAGCACTGATTTCCAAGATTTGCCAACTAACTAATCGTACCTTTGTGACAAATTACATGTATAATTGCATATGTGCTTTGTATTGGAGTTTTGTCCATGCTGACATAATCATTGTAATGGTCGGAAGGTCTCTTGGGTCCTATATATACTTGAAAGAGTTTATGCAGTGTACTTCCTGCCATCTTACCATATTGTAGTACCTGCACAATATTCTCATGTCTTTGAGCTATTTTCTATGAGAATAAAAGCATTAAAGCTGGTCCTTGCTTTCAAATTGCATATGTCTTTATCATTTATAACATACTGTTACTGGTTTTATTATTTAGATAAAAAAAGGAAACAAACAGGTTAAATGTTATCTGTTCTACCAAAATGATTTCTGTATTTGTTTATAGTCAACCTGTTCAAATTTAAATACTTGTTCAATAAATATCCCTGTTGCTTTTTCTATATACTGCAAGTTAACACTTGCTAAGGGGGCTACGTGACTTGTTTTCACTGAGTTTTTGGGGTAGTCATGCTAATTTTTGATATATTGAATTTCAGGGTAAAAATATTGGAAAATGAAGAACACATGAATGCAAGAATATAATGTTATTTACTTGTATGGTTCTTTATGCACTGTTAGTTTATTCTCTTCCTGGCTCTTTTGGAGTGTGGTTAGGCACAGGTTGATGGCAGGAAGAGCAGAGTGTAATGTGTCATTTTTCTTATATTTAAACTTATGAAATGTTTTTTATGGTCTCTTAAAACACTATTTCACTATTACAATTTTAATGGCAGTGTTAATCTGAACAGTTGATTCATGTCATTAGAAACTATTCAAATGAAACAAAAAAGAAGCTTATTTTTGACTTGGCATTTAAATCAAAGGCTGAAATTATTTTTGTTCAGGAGACTCATATGATGATGTTGGGTGAATGGAATCAAGTGGGGTTGCAATTATTCTCCAAAAAACCTTTAAAGGATAATATATTACAATATAACTCAGATGAGGAAGGGTGATGGTGTTATGTAGTCTTAAAGAACTCATTTCGTGATAAACTCATACTATTACTGAACTTATATGTACCCTATTTATTTATTTGACATTTGTTGACTGGGTATGTCCGAGTGGGCAAAAGCCACTTTTCAGTGGAGGCTTGGGAAGAAAATCTCCAGAATAACATAAAGCAGCAATTTTGACAATAAGCAATACAATAGGCAGGTATCTGAGTTACATAAAGTGCAAGTTTAACATTAGCAAAACGAATGCCAAATAGCGCTCCAGATGACAAAAAAATATACCATGAAACAAAAAGGGCTTCCTAGTAAAGGTAGAAAGGGAAGATATTCACAATACAGATAAGTTAGTACTTAGAGATGTGGAAATTATTCCAGAGGAAGTAAGGAAGACAGTTATGGCTGGAGAAGAAATATTAGTGAGGAAAAGAATTAATTAAACTAAAGCAATAAAGGAGAATTGGGTTAGAGCAGGGGGGACAAACAGGAAAGTTAAGAATAAGTTAATAGAGAGTAAGACATAGGATAGACAGATGGATAGGTTAAGGGGAAAGGAAGAATAAGAACAAGATGAATGGACAAGAGTCGGAGGACAAAGATAGAGAGTAGAAAAAATGCTAAAATGCACAGAAAGTTAGGAGAAGGTTGGAAGTTAGTAGGGAAGGAAATAAAAAGAAAAGTGAGGGGGGGGGTAACTAGGTGGAACAAGAGGGAAAGGTGAGAATGGGGAAGAGGGAATGTTTAGGTGGGGTGGTAACACTGACATTTCCTAGAGCTAAGTAGGTATTGTTGGAGAGCTGTTTTAAAGGCTTGACCATGAGTGCTATTTCTAAGAGCCAAAGGAAGATTGTTCCATAAAAGAGCTGGAAGGCAGTAGTAAAGGTTTTGTCCATATGATTTTTTTGGCTTGTAAATCTGTAAAAGATATTGATTAGTACTTCTAAGAGGATGAGGTGGATTATAAAGAGAGACAAGAGACTGGAACAAGAAGAGGGCTTATTAAGAATGGTGTGATGACCGTGCCCTGGCCCAGAAATCAAAGAGCCTCAATCCTTACCACTAACACGGCGTCTCATATAAGAGGAAAGGATAACAAATACACACAGTAAAGTACAATTTCCCTTAAGTGCACACAGAGATCACAGTGAGTCTGAGGTTGGTTGCTCCCTTGCTCTCCAGGTCCCCAATAAGACTCCCCAGTGGCACAGCTATAGGGTCCATGTCTCAGCCTAGCTGGCAAGCTAACCTCCAGTACCCTCTCTGTCCCACTAGTGCTTCATGTCCCTGCCAGGTAGATGACACACCACACACACTTTCAGACAAGTATTTATACAACTTCACAGACACTCCTGGGAAAGGCTGACACAGATTCTCCAGCTGTGCCCCTTTACCCAGACTATACGGTAGTCATTTCTGCCACCACCAGCTAATACTTATCAGCTACCCAAAGGCCCTTAAAATGGTGTCCAATTATTAGTGTGCAATATTATTATCCAGTTGGTTGTTGTTGTGTCTTTCGGCTTTTCCCAGTTAGGGGTCGCCACAGCAGAACTCCGGTCCGCTAATGATTGACAGTAGATTTTTACATGCCGAGTTGCCAGCCCTGACGCACAACCTTCAATGAAGGTATGCCCATTCACGCATGTCTCCACACAGGAGATGCTCTAGCTGAGAATTGAACAGGACGTCTTACTGTGAGGCGACAATGCTACCGCAGCACCACCACCGCAGTATTATTATCCAATTGGTAATGTGACTATTCAGTCTAAGGCTTATTGGAAGAGCTTATTACAGGATCACTTATAAGCATGCAATGTACTCTAGAGCTCACTTATCTCTACACAAACCAGCCACAGGTAAAAGGTTTTAAAATATTTAATAATAAATAATTAAAAACACAAGACAATACTACTACACCACAGTGATATCTAACAGCTCAGAGATCACACAGAAACTTAAAACAATACAGTAGGAAAGTTTTGATATAACAGAAAAACACTTGTCTAAATTTCTTCTAAGTTCCTAGCTATTACTACAAAAAACATAGTTCCAAGATACTACTTACATAAGACAACAGGCAGAGTGCTGATAAATTGGCTATCAAGATCAAAATGCTTGCAGTCTCTCTCTCAACAATAGTTTTTAAACTCACTAACAAACATATTTGCTAGGCCCTCCCCAAATTACATCATTTTGACACTTAGGTTTTCCCAGTATACACATTACATCATTTTGACACTTAGTCTGGAGTTCCCAGGCCAACAAACTGCATTATTTAGCAAGCTAACACCTGTTCAGGAAACTACAACAATAAAAGACATTTCACATGTACACTAGCAATTATTCCTTAAGTTAAGACAATAGAAAGAATGTGTTCAGCCAGCCACTTCGGCATCACTATTTTGATCAAAAGGGTATACAAAACATAATTTTAACTTCAAAGAACATTTGAAATGCTTGGCATAGTTTTCCTTACAGCAGATGGCGATGTTGCTACAATCTTGAAGTTCACATTTTACAGTGTTTTCTTTCATTTAAGAACACAAGACTGTATTTTACATTTATATTTACAAATGATAGAATTATGTATCAAATTCTATTTGACTAGGCTGGCAGCCTTCGTTTATCTTCCCCCAATCTTCACAAATGGTATGAATTATAAGAAGTTGAGAGAAGCTGAGTTGGTTAGGAAATTCTACCCAGTTAAGATTCTGAAAAGTAAGGCAATGATGAGTTTTAGGTGGCGTGTTAGCAGCAAATATGGCAACTTTGTTATATGTAGTTTCTAATTTAGTTAGAAGAGAGGACTGTAAGTTAGTTAGGACTTGGAAGCAATACAGGAGGTTGGGAAGCAAAAAGTCCTGGGCAGGAGAGAGAGTCTAGAGTTAGGGGTAAAGAACTTCTTATTTCTATAAAGTAGGCCAAGTTTTTGGTGGGTTTTCTTTATACAGTACTGTACATGGTAGGTAAATTTAAGTTGGTCATCAATGATTACACCAAGCAGCTTAGTGTGGGGTTCAGCTGAAATAATGGAATTGTTAAGAGAAGTGATAGTGAAAGAGAATTTTAAATCATGTAGAGTTTTGGGTAGAAATAGAAGGAGTTTAGTCTTTTTGGGGTTAAGAATGAACTGGTTGTTGGAAAGCCAAGTCTCAGTAAGGTTAAAGGAGGTTTGAGTAAGGGGAAAACTAATCAGAGAGATTGTCAGTTGTGGTAATGATGGTGGAGTCCTCTGCCTATTGTATAAGGAAAGACTGAAGGCAGGATTTATTAAGTTGGCAAGTAAATATGTTAAAAAGAGGAGGACCCAAAATGGAACCTTTAGGGGCACCAATATTTACTGAGAGAAAGGGGGATAAGGCATTGAGCCATTTGACTGATTGTTTTCTGTTAGTAAGGTAGCTAGTAAACCAGGAAATAGTGGAAGAGGAAAGGTTTAGTTGAGTTAATTTAGAGAGGAGGAGAATAGAATGGGAGACAGTATCAAAGGTTTTGGAGAGGTCTAAGAAGAGGCAGGAAACCAGTTTATTATTGTCTCTAGCAAGGGAGATAAATTTAGAAAAAGAGATAAGAGCACTAGTGGTACTATGGCGAGGGCGAAAACCATGTTGAGTATGAGTAACGAGGTTATTAAGCATAAGGTAAGATAGGATTTGTTTATAAACACAGTGCTCAAGAATTTTAGAGAGAGGTGACAGAATAGAAAAATAGGGCGGTATTTAGAGAGTTGAACATGAAGCTTATAATGTCAATTTATAACATTCTAAGCCAACTCCCTAACTATTATTATAGTTTAGGGGGAGATTGGAATGCAGTTGGTTATCCTCTGTCTGATAGGACTAGTGGAAGTAAATCATATAATATGCATGCTTCAACAGAAATTTCTGACTTAAAAATAGATTTTAACTTATTTGACTTTTTTAACTTTCAGAAGAGAATGAAGTATTAGAGAACTTTACTTTCTACTCACACTGCTATAAAACTTGGGTGAAGTTGGACTTTTTAATCTCAGAAATATTTTTGAGATCTAAAATTAACTTCTAAATGAAACTACATTTTTTCAGACCATTCTAGAATTACACTTACTGTTAAATATGTTCTGTACAACAAATACCACTGAGAAAGGTTATAACTGGACTCTTAACCCCTCAGTACTCCAGAAAGATGATATTGTTAAGGCAATTAATGAGGTAGTTGATGAGTTTATGAACATCCCTCCTAGTTTTCATACTCCTCTTGATATAGAATGGGCTGCTGCTAAAGCCCACATTAGGGGAATATTTATCAGTAAAGAAACTTCTGGAGAGTTTCTCTCTAGGCCTCCTCTGAAAATAGTCTCCATCCTACTCAGACTTTTCTGGTCAACAAATGTTAAATAAATAAAAAAAATACTCTTATTATAAAAAAAAAATCTATAGATTAAAGGAAACAACATTGATGGGAAAAAAAATCAATGATCTTAAAGTAGCACGTCATAGAAATTATTGCTCTGCTACAGACAAAAAATGATCTTCAGAAAGAACTTTACCTACTTTATACAAAGCAAGTATCATTCAACAAAATTAAATTAGTGGCTAGATATTCTGAATGGAGACAAGTTCCATCAAACATACTTGCTAGAATGATTAATATTAATAAAGCTCCTCCATTAATAATCAAAATTATATATCTGAATAAGACTTACAAGTCAAATGCTGAGATTATTCAGATTTTTGAACAAATCTATTCTCAAACATATGGAGAACAAAACTTATTATGTTCTTTTCAAGAAAAAGATCAATTTCTAAACCAGATAGTTTTACACAAATGTAACCAAAGTCAACAGGATCTTCTTGCAGCTCCTTTCTCTTTACAAGAAATATTATGTATGATAATCTTAAGGCATGCAAAGCCCCTGGACTTGATAGATATACAGCAGTTTTTTTTATAAAAGTTTTAGTCAAATCATTTAAAAAATCGTATTACGTCTATTCAATCATATTTAAAAATGGTGTAACTGACCTGTATTTAAATAATTCTAAAACAATCTTTATTCCAAAGCAAAATACTGACACTAAAGACCTATCAAATTATAAATTGATTTCCCTTATAAACTTAGACATTAAAATATTTGCCTCATTATAGGCAAACAGATTGAAACTGCTACTACCAAGTATAATTTCACATAACCAACCAGGTTTTCTTTATGGGAGACAAACCTGTGAACATACGTTAACTCTGGACACCCTGATTTCTCTGTCTAGTCAAAATAGAAATTTGATATTCACAGCTGTTCTTGATGCTTCAAAAGCTTTTGATAGACTCAACCTGATTTTCTTTATTCAGTAATGCCGCATTTTGGTCTACCACAAACTTTTATTAACTCAGTTAAAATTGTCTATGTAACAAAACTGCTTCTCCTCCAATAAAAATTATTAATGGAACAAGGCAAGATTGCCCATTATCTCCATATTTACGTAATATCTATATAGAACCGCTCTTCGTTCTTATAGTCCAAAGAACCTTTCACTATCACTATCAATAAATAATTTCAAAATTTTCTAATTACAACTTAACATGGATAAATCATCTATTTTTCCTTTAAACCCAAACTATAACTTAATTACTTTCCAGAGTCTGGAATTAAGTTAAATGACACATTGTAATATTTAAGTATGTTTTTTAATGACCCAAAAAAGTTTTACTAGAGTAACTTAATGAAACTTTGGACAATGATTGAACAGGATATCCTCAGATGGAACAAATAAAAATTCTCTCTGTTGTCAAAGGTGGCTATTACTAAAATGAATATACTACCTAGATTATTATTTCAATTTAATGCAACTAATATAATAATACCTAAAAAAAATTTCCAAGCCTTATATGTAAATCTTTCTAAATTTCTTTGGAAACACAAATTGATCTGTATTAGCTAACAAAAATTGAGTTATCCCAAAAAGATTGGTGGTTTGAGTCTCTCAGATTTTAAACTCTATTATGACATAATAAATGAATGCTAGTAGAGTTATTATAATCTCTGATTATTGTCCATCTAAAAAAATAAAGCCCTCTTTGAGTAAAAATGTGGTATAATCTAGTAACTAGTTCCAAAATCAACCCTAAGGCTCTACCCTTCCTCAGTAAAGAAAATATGGATCGAATCAAACTAAATAATAGCCTAAAAACATGATAACTATCTTGCAAAATATTATTAAATCACTAAATCTAACAAGTCATTTTAACATTTTCCAACCACCCCACTTCAATCCAAATCTTAAATTAAATAACTCTATGTTAAACCTGAACAATTACCCCTTAATCAGAGAAATGGAAATATTAGATATTTATTATTATTAAAACATATCTATTAATGATCTCAGAATTGCATTAAAACTTCTTAAAAACTATCTAGTTATACTAAGACAGGTTAACGAAATGACATCATCCATATTAGATCCAAAAATAGATGATAATAAAACAAATCTCTGTAAGGAGTTATGGAATATATTCACACTTAAAAAGAAAATGCTAACAAATACATATAAATGAATTACAGCTATTAAATATCAAGATAATATCCTATACTCAGACTATTGTTTCAAGATGCAACCTGTAATTCCATGTAACCAGAAATTTAAATCAATTCAGCTTTCTTTGAAACTAATCTCGTTTAAAAAAAAACTCATGTATACCAAATTCATAATAGTTAATAATGCCTACTTAACTCCTGTTCAACTCAATAAATATTATTTCACATCTTCTCCTGTCTATACTGTCAAGACCAAAGAGCTGACATTTTGCATATATTTTGGAGCTGTAAATGTTCATATAAGTTATGGTGCTCACTAAGGGCCAGACTTGAAAACATGGGGTATGAAAAGATTACTGCATCTTGGGAATTTGCTATTTTACACATTCCTCCTACGGGTCTATCTAAACAAAATCTATATACTATAATTGCCGTTTTTCATTAATGAAGCTGTATATCTCACAAAACTGGCTTGATAGATCAAATGCATCATGGGATGGCTTTAAGCAGATGGTGATTAAATATAGAATGGCTCATAAATTAATAACAACCAAAGCAAATGCTCTTATTACGCACAGTTGTGGAAAACACTTTTTGACCACATACTCCAATAATTTCAACTAAACACATCTACATGTTAAGTTGGGTTAACAAAGAGAAGTTTTATTATTAGCGTCTTGTTTTCCTTTCATTTTTATCTCTGAGACCATACTGTTATGTACTTCGTTATTGTATTAATTGAGCTGATGTTATAGCACTTATCACTCGGTGCACATAGTTGTTAGGTTATTATTTTCCTTTTTTCTATTAAATCTTCAGTGTGTTATAAACAAAGCATTCTCTAGGTACTTATGTTCATCATATGTTGAAGAAGTTTTTTGATAATTCTTTATGGAAATTCAAATAAAGATATTGGAAAAAATAAATAACAAAACTGAATATTTCCTACACAAAATACTGATCTGTTACTGCTTTGGCCTGGTGGAGGCAGTTAGCATAGCAGCACAACATGTTTCCGTTTTGCAAATCAGTCTATAGACATTGAACCCCCTTGTTACTGACATATATATTTGATTATTTGAAGTACCCAGAAGACATTCATGGTGCAGTGCCTTCACATTACGTTATACTACAAGTACTTTTACTCATAAAATTTCTTTCACAATAGCCCTGCTTATTCCAGCAACATACCTTATTCAGCGTCAGACAACATGAGCAGTTGTGCTGATCTCATTTAGTGCAGTATGCCTATCTTCCAGCATTGTTTTCCCCCATAACATCTGTCACAATATGAGTATTTCTTTGTCTCAATTCATAAGTGGTCTTGTTTATTCCTTCTGCAAATCATTCCTTGCAAGGTATGGCAAAAGTACATTAATCCATTAAAAATGTTCAAATCCATTTGCAAGACCAGAAATTACAGTTTGGGAGGAGGATTGAAAAAAGCACTAAAACAAAGAAGAGACCCTCCTTCTGGAAATGTGGGGATTTCCACCAGTAATCTGACCAAGTTTACCTTACTCAGTATAAATATTAGCTTGTTATTTCCCTTGAAAAATGGCCACGGACATAGTTGGATATACTTTATAATTCATAAATATATCACTATCTTACTGTGCCCATAAGAGATGCAGATGCATAACAAAAGATGAATTTCCTGCACCCCATCCAGTTATCCAAGGTACACTTGAATTGGGTTAGGGAGGAACTCTGCTTCACATGAATTGGGAACCTGTTCCAGAGAAGGGGTAGTCTCTGGGATACATTCCTGTCTCTCCAGCAGGTCCTATTTATATTGCACACTAGGTTTAAGTAGACAGAATACAGGTATAGGATTTTGAGGGAGTCTGCATAGGGCATGTTACTTATGGCATGTATTCTTTTAGCGGGGAACCTCTGGACATTCCAGTTGTTAGATGTGCCTGGTAAGGTGCATATCAAAGGGGGCATTGTACTCATTGATAAGTCTGATGAATACCGAATACAGTAGAACAATGACTTCCTTGGATTTAGATGCTATATTTTTGTTTATAAGTTGCACAACGTAGAATGATTTCCTCACTACTGTAGACACATAGGTTCATAAGAAAGTACTAGGCTAGCTGCCCTTGTGGGCTATTTTAAGCCTAGCCACTTTCCCTTTCTGAGCTCAGAATAAGCTATCCCATTTAGTTATAGATGGGCTGTAACCATCCCATAGTCAATAATTATATATTACCCCTAATGAGAATAACTGGGATCATACCGTAAATAATTGAAGGGGACCCATATGTAGGATAAAGCATTTAGGAGCTTCCCCTGTCCATTAGTAATAAATGTGGCATTCCTGGGGTAAAATTTCTGTTTCCCATCCATAGATCTAAGTTGCGCTTGAAAATGGACAGGAATTAACTTTATTTTATGTGGATGAGGAGTCTCTTCCACAGTAGCAGTATCGTCTGTGAGATATACCTGTCCCTACAAACCATTCTGTTGATGTTGCAGAAGAGGTTTAGATCCCTACACCAAGTATTTATGATATTATTTGACTTGCTGATGCACATTAAATCCATCAGTAATGGGTACAAGAATGACTTGTATGCCAGACACAGATCACCTCTTAGCAGTCTGTAGGATACCAAGTATAGTGACAGGGCTTTGTGTTGGTCCAGGTAGGACATGTTGCTTAGACCTTATATCCTTTTAGTAAGGTTTCTCTGTAGATGTTCCAGTTATTGCATGTGTCTGGACAGATATATGCTAAAGGGGGCATTATATCCAATTGGCCTAATGACGACTGGATTACTGTCTATGTGTGTTCTCAAGTCTATGGTTGCTGGGACAATTCTTACGGTTGTATTCTCAATATGGTAGCTACCACAGGTGGATGACTTTCCAAAGCATACTGTTACACATTTCTTGGCATTCAGTTTTAGTCCATGGCTCTGACACAAGTTATTTGACTCTGTCAGCACTTCCTGGAGAATATTAGTGTCAGTGGGAAATTCTGTGATTACTCCTGATTTGCAAGCATCTGCAGATTCAGTCAGCCAGAGTTCCTTGATGTTGGCCTTGACTTCAGAGAAGTAGATGCCAAAAAAAGGAGTGGTCCCAGACCGATCCCTGAGGGATTCCACTTGTGACTGACCTCTTTGCAGAGGTAGACTCCTCAGTTCTAACTTCCTGGGTCCTGTCTATGAGCCAGCTGGCTATCCACTGGGTGACATAAGGGTTTATACTCAACCTTTTGAGTTTGTGAGCAATACCAGAGTGTAGTATTGTATCTAATGCCTTGGCCAGGTATGGGTAGACAGTGTGAACCATTTCAACCTGATCCGTTACTATGGTGACCTTTTCAAAAAAGTCCACCAGGTCGAGAAGGCATGGCCTGCCCCTGAAGAAACCAAACTGGGTTGCGTCCAGTGTCTAGAGGTTACCTATGTCAGATCATTTCCATGGTAATTCTTTCCTTGGCTTTGCATGTGAAACTAGTGAGACTTATGGGTCTGTAGTTTCCAGGGTAAAAAGATGGTCTGCCTTTGTACAGAGGGATGATGGCTTTTCTTCTCTATTTGTGTGGCAGGAAACCTGTTTGGAGGTTACAGTTAAATAGTAATTCATCTTGTTTAAAAGGAAGTCTGGTATATTATCTGGGACCATCAATGCAGTATTCTAGGCATGAGAGAGAGAGAGAGAGAGAGAGAGAGCATTGAGGACCTGTTCCCTATTAATAGTTTGGGGAATTATGTTTAATGATATTTCCTGTGGGAAGGTTGAGGGGGAGAGAAGGGTAAAGTTAGAGCTAAATTTGTCTGCTGGTGGGTTTGCTATATCTTCGGACTCAGTATGGTTGCCCCAATTATCAATGATCCCAGTAAACAATTGTTTAATGTGTTTCAGAATGCAGACATAGATAAACAAATGCCTTGTGGCTGTCCTTCACCTGGAAGGCCAAATTTACATCAAAATTGGCTTTGGTAGACTTTATTTTGTCCTCTGAGTTGTTTGTCTTTTATCCTGCTGGGTGCTGCACCTCCTAATTTTTGCCATGATTTTCTTCCTTCTGTTATACAGCCTATTGATGCTGTGATACCACAAGGGTGGCTTGTTTTTGTGAGTTAGTTCTATACTTATTTCTGGTGGGTACAGCTGCCTCTGTACAGCTATTAACATGCTTGTATTGGGTTTCTGTGAACAATCCCACATAGGCTGCAGTGTTTTCAGGATTAAGGGGGCTTGAAATTTTGCCAGATTATCACTTAATAATAGGAAACTGGCTTACTATCAAAATCTTGAAAGTTCAACGAAAATCTGTATGGAACATCAAACGGTAATGTCGAAACTCAAAATATTACTTGGGTGAAAATATCGAATCTGCTGAACAAATTTGTTCACCGAATATGGAACATGATGTCCATATATCAGCTCAGGTAAGTGTTACCCCTTCACTTCACATCACGTTTTTGCAGGGAGGCAAGTCCCCCTGCACCCCCCTGTGGGGGGCTGTGCCTCCCACACTTCCTGCTAAATATATATTCCAACTCTGAGATCTCACTACAGTGAGGAAAGGGATGAATATCCCAATCTGCACTGTACTGCGATCTCTATTCATTACATCGAGTTCATATTAGCAAATGCACAGTGCCATTCGCTGATATGAACTATCAATCATGTGATGGTTGACAACACAAGAACTGGCCATCTGCCATCCAATATCCGTCTACAGAGAATCTGCGTTCGGTATTTGATTGTAAACCCTATGAAATTTGCCTTAGTGTAGTTTCTGAATATTCCAGTTTTAGCTGGGGTTCTGGGTTTTATTTTTACTTCAAAAGAGGCCATTTTGTGGTCTGACCTTACCAGCGAGTACATTACTCTAGGGAGTGTGCAGCGCTGTCAAATATTAGTGAGGTCCAGATCCAGTATGTTTCCACCCCTGGTCAGCATATTGACAATATGGTCCAGGGAGTTTGTGTTTACAAAATCCAGGACTGTCCATGTCTGCATGTTTGCTGTCATATATGATTCCCAGTTAATAGTGGGGCAATTAAAGTCACCCATGAATATCTTATTGAGTTGGATGGCGAGTGCTTCCAGTAAGTTTAAATATGTGTTATGGATTTTCTGGGCCATAGGGTGGGGCCTATAGCTTGCAAGGAAGTGCTATGGGATTTTGCATATGGTGATTTGAACGTGGAGAAGGTCAAATGCATCATCCTGTTTTACAACCTTGCAGTATCTTTATTTTTGATGTAAATTAAGACACCTCCACGTTTAGTCCCTGCCTGTGTAGTAGCTGGTGTACATGTGTGGAAGGCATTGTAGCCCTTCACTGCTGGGGTGCTCTCAGTGGCTTTAAACCATGTCTCAGTGACTGTACAGACATTAGCATTCTCTAGGGGGAAGAGGGCTTGTAGGGAGTGGGGTTTCTTGTTTAGAATTCTAGCACTGAACAGTAACACATTTAGATTTTCTTGGTTTTTAATTTTTATGTTGGATGTATTTTCAGTGTGACATTCCCTAAAAAGGCACTATGGAGGGGAGGACAATGTTCTAGCCAATATTTGAAAGCCTACAGGGGAGAGGTGCAAGCTATCCCTGGCAAAGTAGTGTGGTCTGCAAACCATCTCCTTCCATGCTGACAAATATTGCACCTCCTTAGAATGACACCAGAAAGTAAGCCATTTATTAAAGTCAGTTATCTTCTGTTCGATATATGGTATCATCCCTTGGAGAAGATAGAATGTTGGTCAGCGCTAGGCACATACCAGCCTGGGACACATTTCAAGAGCTCCATGATGTCTCTCTTCATATAGTCTTGGGAGGTACATCTCATGTAATTTACACCCTCATGGACTAGGACTGGGTCATACTGATACCTGTGTTCTGATGACCTGTGTGCGTGCATAATGTTGTAGATCCTGGCCCCTGATAAGCAACTGGCAATGACTTTTTCCTTACTCAGCTTGGTGAGAGGGGCATCACAAGATCTGGTCCAAGACCACAAATCATTGGACTGTGGTGACTTGCCTTATGAGCTTAGAAGTACAGGCTGCATGACATGTAGCCATATGCATTGATGTGGGTTTTGTTTTGAAAGAGTGCATTCAGGGCTGCTGAGCACATTTGTTATATGTAATACATCATGGAGGTCTTTGCAGTTTAGAAATCTTACATTTAAGTGCCTCAGCAAATGTGGGTCTGTGTGTCTGCTTCATAATGTGGGTGATGGGTGCAGCACAAGCACTACTGAATACCTGATTGACATTAGGAGTGCTTTTATGTGAGAGCTTTGCCTCCAGTGACATCATGTAAATACATCTATTACATAGTTTATCAGTTTGTTTTAGAATTAGCTGGTTGTCAGTAAACATGAGACAATTTCTACAATGCTTCAGGATGCCCATATCCACCAAACCTGTAACGGAGACAGTGGGAAAGTTCATATCCATGGAAACAAGCAGTTTTTTATTGATTAGACATTTGTAGTGATAGGATAAAGCAAAGTCAGGATTGTCTAGTTTCCAACTCTGGGAGCAGTTCTTGTCACAGCAAACTAGTTGCCCTGTGTGCAAGGGTGCTTTTACAGGTAAAATGTCAACTCAAGGTGCCTGCATCTATACAGGACACTGCCAAACACTTGAGGAGAATCTACTAAAGTAGACTGAAGATTTTTGGATGAAGTATTTACAGAGATATTTGTAAGTTAGGTTAGACAGTAGCTAATCAAGCAGTACTTACTAAAAAAAAAAAAAAAAAAAAAAAAAAAAAAAGAATTAGCTTTGTAAAGAATTTTGAATAGTGAGGTTTTCAGGGAGTGATTCATTCTGTAATTACTGACTGTTAAGTAAGATGGGTTTGTGAGGGTATATCAACAGAGTTAAGGTGTTTACTGGCTGCAGGTCTGTAGCAGGCTATTACTAGTGCTGGTCTCACCACAGCTTCACACTTTCAGGATACAATGCTCCTTTGCTTCTCCTCTCATTAGAAGCAAAGCAGTAACACCAATCCCAAAATGAGAAGCAGGCCACAGGCTTTTTGGTGGTCAACAGTCTTGACCCAGGAGATGTGGGGGCCTTGTAGGCTTGTTGTAGCCTTTTCCTGGTAAATGCTTTGAATAGCAACCAGACCAGTTGGGAAGGTCCCACACAGACACTGAACCAATGTCCTTTGTTCCTTCTCTCACTGGGAGCAAAATAGAAGAACAAATTCCAAGCTGGCACCTATGAAGCAATTATCAGGCTTTTTAGTGATCAGCAGTCTCCAGAAAATAACCCCTATGAGCCTTCTCTTACCAGCAGCAAAACAGAAGCACTAATCTTAAAATGACTACTGAAAGGCATAATGTGGACTCTCCAGTGAGTAATGGTTTTGGACCAGATGTTGCAGATTTTAAAGGTAAGATGGAAAAAAAAATCCCAAGAGTTGCATTGTGTACTAAGCAGTTAGAAATGACGTAGGAAATAAGTGAAGCTTCAGCAATCTAAGGGGAGAGCCACTAATTTTAAACAGCGCGATAAACTGGATGGGGTGTGCACTTAGAATTCTGGCCCTATGGAATATAGTTGGCGGGCCAATAAATTTAAGTAGCTGAAGGGGGAGTGACTTCACAAAACAATAATTTTGTGCTTACTGACAATAGCCATTGACACTGACAAGCGGACATTGTTATTCTAAGTTCGGAGGTACTTAGCAGTTTGTTTTGCATGGAAAAAGCAATTTACTTTTTGGCGTTCGTTATCACTATCATCTTTTTACTTGAGGACTGAATGTCATTACAGGTTTCAGTTGTTGATTACAATAGCCATTGAAAGAGAAGAGGGAATGAAATATGTGGTCAAATTAACATAAGGGGAGTGCAATTTGAGAGACAGTTGACTTGTTCTAATTGCTGTGTGACTCGCAAGCGACACATCTCTGGTCTTTTTCCTAGTTTAAATATGCAATAGAAAACAGAATACATTTAAAATACCATGTAATGAAAATATGCCACAATATGCAAAAGAGAGTAAGGCAATAATGCAATGCAAATCACAAGAAAGAAATATAAAAAAAATTACCTTTCTCTCACAGTGGTGATCTTTTCCAGAAAAGCAATAAACTAACCATTCCCTCACAGTAGTCTAAAGTAGAGACTGAGTGAACTTTTCCACTAAATCCTTGAAATGTTTTATTTTACCCCTTAAATACAAGGTTCAGTTCTCAGTTCCTCTCTTAAGCCTTTCCGAATATCACGGCACATCTGAAAGTATAACAAAGGTTATGTACTGCAATCTTATTTTAAGAAAGCAGCTTTAATATCAATCTGGTCATGAACATTGGGAGTTATAATTTCTTATGTGCCTCAAAGCAAATAATTTATATAATCTACTGAGCAACATTTCTAACATATAGATACTAGTTTAATGAGTCATTCAGTGTTTAAAAGTGATGATGTGCTTTTCTGAAATGAGACGAAGTCAACAAATGCATCAGATTATGGAATCATCAGTCACTTGAAAACTAGGGATGGGGTCCATATGTGTGTAAAAGAAAAGGTCAAACAACAGGTGTAAATAATTTTTGCTGAATGCTTCCTTCTTGCTCTAGCCTAGACAGGAACCATTGATGTGCATTAATTTGTAACATTACCCTTGAAATTCCATGAATGCCAGGATGATATAAATTAGTAACTTTCAATCATGTTGTTAAATACTACATTTATAGTAATAAGCTAGGTGAAATATTCAGTGGCAGTGACACTTCAGATGTAGGTCATATGCGTGTACTGAGTCAAGCGCAATAATATTTTCCATGTTTAATAGACATGTTCTGGTTAATGCAAGTATACAGAATGATGTGTCTGAAAGGCCATTAATCATTTTAAATGATGTGCTAGCTTTTAAGCTGTGTTTTTGTTTTACTTTAGCATAATACTGGTCTTTCCTTCATATATATTTTTGTTCTAAAAACATTTTTTTAAGAACAATGCCAGATACTTTAAATATTTATAACGTTTTTAGCATTTTAACTGGTTATGACTGTAACAACACATCAAGCAAATACCTGTCATCTACAGAAATGCCCATGTAGGATGGGTCACAGACACATGCATCTAAAAAGTGAGAGGTTATAAGGACAGGAGTATAATCAATCATGATTTCAGCAAGGCAGCCTTCTAACATTTGTCAACAATATTCAGAGCAAGTGCATAAATTTCTTCAGTTTTACAGGAAGTGATTCATTTTGAGGAACAGTATAAATGCTGTGGGATGAGAAAGATAAGGGGGAGCGTGGCATAAACCGCCTTTGTCGGGAGATCTTTGTGTGCAGTTAAAGAAGCAGCAACTAGAACTGACATAGAATGAGTGTTTACTTAGCAGGTTGAAGGAGGAGTTGTTACATGGTCAGGTCACATTTAAAAATTTAAAGAATATACAGCCAGCATAAGGGGGGATTTCCATCTCTCTTGTAATTACTGGCTGTTAAGTAAAATAGGCTTGTGAAGGAATATCAACATAGAGTTAAGGTGTTTACTGGCTGCAGGTCTGTAGCAGGGTTATGTAGCCAGAAAATCAGTTGAACTTGCACTGATGATAGTAATGATGGTCTTTATGAGTTGTAATAAAATGAGTTTTGTAGTGTAACAATATTCCACTGCTGAATATTTTTGAAGTTTGAATGTGTGTGTGTGTGTGTGTGTGTGTGTGTGTGTGTGTGTGTGTATGTGTGTGTGTATGTGTGTGTGTGTGTGTGTGTGTGTGTGTGTGTATTGGCAATGGCAGGAAATTGAAGTTTGCAGCAAAAACTTCACAGGCATGCTGCTAGCATCCAAACTCCACACCAAAAGCAAATGAGGATAGCATTGAATTATGGACCCTAGAGCTGAGAGACAGAGATTTGTTGCTGAGATACCATGTTGCCCACAGGAAGAAACAGTAAACCAGCCAGTAAGCAAGAATAGCTGCTGGCACATGCTACCTGTTTTCACTGAGGATTTTTTTTCTTCCTGAATGATATCCTTGTTGTATAAGTGATATTCAACACTGTATTTCTGCCTTACGTCTCCATTGCTGTATGTGAAACAGATGAGAGGAAGCCTGACGCCTCTGCTCTCTGAATCATTTTTGGTGCTCCTTGTGGCTACTTCTCCAAAATCCTGGAATTTTTGGATCTGAGAGTAGATGAAAAATAATGCCAAATTTCTGCCTTAAAAAAATTAAAAAAGATAAACGTAGAAAACAAAGAATTGTACGTTGGCTATCAGATTCACTCAGTATTTACACTTCTTTACTACCACATCTGCCTCAGGAGCATTCGTCTCAAAATGTGAGGTGAATTCCCAATACATTATTAATCATAACTTATTTTTCCTGGATGGTCTACTACCATTAAAGTGTGAATCATTCTCACCAATGTCTTCTTCTTCTTTCGGCTTTTCCCGGTTAGGGGTCGCCACAGCAGAACTCCGGTCTGGTAATGATTGGCAGTAGATTTTTACGGTGCCAAGGTGCCAGCTGGATGCCCAACCTTCAACGGAGGCACGCCCATTCACGCCCATTCACGCATGTCTTTCGAACGTCACTCGACTGCAGGGAGGACATGCAGACTCCACACAGAATGCGCTCCAGCCGAGAATCGAACGGGAGAACATCTTGCTGTGAGGCGGCAATGCTACCGCTGCACCACCGCGGCTTCCATCATTCTCACCAATGTAAGTGGTATTAAATAATTAATAAGACATGACAGGGTGTGCTTTAGTAGTAGAGTGTATTGGCACAACTCAGGTTCATTATGAGGTATGAGGTAAGGATGAGTGCTTTTGACACTTAATACAGCACACCCAGGGGTATGCCATTTATATTATGCTTTGAACTCTATAATTTGAAAAGATACTATGATATAAAATTAAAACATATAAAATTATTTTATTTGATATGAAAGGGTGTAGATGCAAACTATAGCTCTAAAATGTTATTCTGCTTAATGACTTTATTTGTATTCCTTATTGTCCAAGTTAGTCCCACTATGCTAGTGTCCTCTTTTCACTGGAGACCCACAATGATATTCATTCTGACAAGAAGTTTGGCCAGGGCTCTGGGGAATTTCACTTACTCTTTTTGAAAAAGGCAAATGGGATCTTTTACATCCCCCTGAGCTAACACCAACTCAGACAGATGGGACCTTGGTTTAACATCTCATCAATAGGCTAGCACAGTCAGAAGTGACCACCCCCCACTCATGCTGCAGTGCTGTGTCAGTATTGGGAAATGAATCCAAATACTTGGTGTGAGAATAGATCCCAAAACATTCTGATCTTCCAGCACCAACAGGTGTGTTGCCTGATGAACCACTGATATGCTGCGTTCACTTTCCTGAGCAACTCAATAAAAAAGCCAGAGGATAGTTAAAGAGATGTGCTTATGTAACACCTGTTATATAAAATGATTTGCATGCTTGGTCTCGTATGTGTATGTGTGTGCATATGTTTATGTGTGTGTGTGCATGCTTGAAAGAGAGTAATATATATATATATATATATATATATATATATATATATAGAGAGAGAGAGAGAGAGAGAGACAATGTATTCTGTATCTTAGGTATAGGGATAATATTGTTCATTAATTTCTGACAGCTTTGCTCCTGGCACTACCATTTATATGCTACAACAATCTCAAATGGTTAAAGACTGAATTTCCCACTCCTTCCTTTTGGTTTAAAGACTGAATTTGTTAGGCAACTTGGCAAACCTTTGTATTCTCCAAAAACACAGTAGTCACGAACAAACCGCTTTAATGAAGCTTTCGAGTCTACACCCTTCATCAGCACATCAGATGTGCTGATGAAGGGTGTAGACCCGAAAGCTTCATTAAAGCTGTTTGTTCGTGACTACTGTGTTTTTGAAACCTTTGTATTCCTCAGTTTGCCTTAGTACTGTCTCATTGTCCATTACACTGCAATAGGTGAAAGAAGCCAGCAGTAACATAAGGCAATGTATCACTTGTCAGTCAAGAACAGAAGAGGAAAAATTGTCATACTGTTTCAGCTTTGCTTCCTGGTTTACAATCACATGTAAATATATGCTGTATGCCATGGTCTTGTGATGTGCAGAGATATCAGCTTCTTAACTTTCGGTCAAAACATGCTACTTCAGTCGAAAGTTATTCATACAGAGAGTATCAAGTCACATTGGCAACACTTCAAAATCCCTGAATGAATAATGTTGAAAAAAAGGCTTACATAAATAAGGTTGCACCATTCAGCATGTGAAACACTAAGGTTGAAGAAGGGCAGTGGTATTTCACACAGCCGACAAGCAGCAGTTTCATAGGTTCAAGTTTGCCCAGTGCCCACACATTGAACTTTTTGACGTAATCATACATATGGTCCCTTCTGATAACATAATTGCAACTGAATTATTTATTTCTATGTTTCTTTTTTATAATTTAAAGATTTATTTTACAGCTTGCATATATTGTGGGTTTTATGCTTACTGGGGCTTAGATGAGACTTCAGGTGAGACGGTGTTTGTGCTATGGCTAGTGTAAAAGTCTGTAAAGTGTTTCTGCTGAGTCTATGCTAACTAGACTATGGTACATGGCTGTATGGGCTTAAATTTTTTAATTTTTTGATGTTATTCAATTCGAGATTTTGGAGAGTCACCTATGTGACTTGTCAATGCTGTCTGCATGATTAAGTTTTGATTAAAGTAACATGATTCATTTGAAAGTTAGGGAGCCGAGGTATCTGGCCATCCCTTCTTGTGCTGATCTTAATACATTTAACTTGGTGGTGTTAGCTTTAGCAGTAATGCTGTGCTGCCTGCATTACGACGGTATAGCTGCTGTGAAAGAACGGTACAAATGAGGGGTCATCCCTCATATTTGTACACAAAGCACACACACAGTATATGTAAGATGTCTGCAGATGTGAGCAGCCTTTGTACAGTATTTGTATGTGTGCTGGTATACTGTGAAATGACAATGCATTTTACCAATTAGGCTGTTTCTTTACAGTAAAGCCACCAATGGTAAAATAATGATAATAAGTATTATTTTACACTTCTGTTGATTATTTTTTTTGTATTTCATAAAAATCCTGTATTAATTATTAATTTCTCGCACTTTGAGTTTCAAAGCTGAGCTGTTTCCGCAGCTGCTGTAATAATTAATCGCACTGCGTCTGCTAGTTTATTGTGTAGTTTCCCTGCACTTGAGCTCTAAAAGCAGCGTTTTTTCATTAAAAGGGTTTCCTGACTGCACTCTTGTGGTAGACGTGTGCTGTAGCAAACCTGTCTGAGGTGGAGGCTGCAGGCTGAAAGACTATTGCATGTTTTCCTGATTCTCTAGCCCCTGCTGTTTAAACTTGTTTTTTTTTTTATATATAAGCCCAGTGTTTGTGCTAGGTTGCTCTCCATGCAGTGGAGGTTAGCAGTGCCCTGCATCGATGCAAATGTTTCAAGTTAACATTTCTCTTAGAATAACTATCTCTGCAACCTTCCCCAGTTCCCTTACTGTTCCAGGAGCATCTGATTGGGTGCAGAGCAGCATTGCTTTGTTGGACCACTGCAGTTCACACTGAGTATAGCACCCATTATTTGTCCATCTGCTTTCACCCCAATTAAATCTCCACAGTCATCTCTCTGGTTAAACCCATAGTAAAAACTCTGAAACAATATATAGGCACTTTTCTACTATCTCTGTGGCAGCCTGGTGGACCTGAGCATACTGAGGCAATGTAGCAATTGTCTCATGTATACTAATAACCACTTGATCCTGAAACAAACAGTTTATGAGAGGCGCAATTACACGATGAATATTGAGACATGAATCTCGCATACTGACAAATCAAATGACAGACAGGTTGTCAGTACATAAACATCATTTCCTTCAATAAATAAAGTCTTGACATAAACCCATATATGCAGAGGTACTCACAAGTAAGTTACGAAAACCTCACAGGCCTCCCGTTCACTGCTTTCAGATACCACATGCAAACAAAACCAAATCAACATCAACCACTACACATAAATAGACACATCGCAGTGTCTCCACAAGCAAACCCCTAAGACAGAACACCATACATTCAACCATCTGTGGGCGGCACAGTGGTGCAGCGGTTAACGTTGTCGCCTCACAGCAAGAGGTTCTCCAGTTCGATTCTCGGCTGGGGTGCCTTCTGTGTGGAGTTTGCATGTTCTCCCTGTGTTCGCGTGGGTTTCCTCTGGGTACTCCGGTTTCCTCCCACATTCCAAAGATATGCATCTAGAGCATTTCTCCCCGGGTCTCCGCTGAAAACAGGCTCTGTGGAACCTAGTCAGACATTCCCGGTCAACAAATGTTAAATAAATAAAATAAAATAAAAATAAATCTTGGTCATAGGAGATTCCATCATGAGACACATGAATGCCCCCCCTCACCAGGTTAAATAAAGAGAGGGTTACAGCCAGTTGTCTGTCAGGACCCAGAATTTGCATGATCATACAGACACTTAGGTCACTCAACCACAAGTACCAATATGACTCCACCATAGTCCATGTGAGTGTGAATGACCTGAGACGTACCTCCTTGGACTATATGAAGAAAGACATGATGGAGCCCTCTGAATACATGTCACAGGCTGGAATGAGCCTCACATTGAGCAGCATTCTACCCTCACCAAGAATGATACCACAATACAAGCAGAAAATGATTGACTTCTATAATTGGCTTAGCTACTGGTGGCTTTCGAATACTGGCCAAGGTATTAGCCTCCCCCACAGTGCCTTTTTAGGCAGTGCCAAACCAACAGACCTACCAGCTGCACTCCCTGGAAGCTCTCCTCACCCTGGGGAATACTGATGTCTGTGCAGTTACAGAGACGTTGTTCAAGGCTGCAGAAAGCACCCCAGTAGTGCAAGGCTACAATGCCTATCACATATTCAGACTACCCTCTGAAAAGGAAACAAGCAAAAAAGAAGAGACGTTTCCATTTACATAAAAACAATCACACCCCTAGACTGGTCATGCAGGTCCAGCTGACCACAGGCAAAATCCCCCACAATATCATCATGAGCTACAGGTCACCAACCATGAACCATGAAAACCACTTTGAATACCTGAAGTCACTAGAACCACTTACTATTCATCCCAACACACTGCTCCTGGGTGATTTGAATTATCCCTTCATAAACTGAGAAACATACACGACCACTAACATGCAGGCTCAGACATTCCTGGACTTTGTGAATGCAAATTGTCTGAAACAGCTGGTCTGCACTCCTCAAATATCCTTGACGAAGTATTCACAAACATGAGGGGAGTATTGCACCCCTCCAGTGTAATGTCCTCATTGGTAAGATCAGATCTTTAATCAGTCTCCTTTGAAATAAATGCAATGTTAGAGCCCCCATCAAACCCTAAAACCCTAAAGATTTTTTCCGAGGCAAATTACCTTTTATAGGTTCATAGGTTCATAGGTGTGTACTAGGCTAGTGGCCCTGGAGCCTTTACAAACCTAGCCCATATGATTACCCTGGCATTGTGCCACTCGACCTTAGTTCCCAGTGCCTCTGTCAAGTAGAGCCACTGGAGTGATTAAGTGATAGAATGAGCAATTTTAAAGCTCCCCCTAAAACCTGAAACATGGAGGCCTATGCAAATGTATACAAGAATGCCTTGCACAATGGCATAGAAACGGCAGCACCTGACCAAACTAAACCCTGGTCTAGCCAGAAAAACAAGCTACCCTTGGTGGTCCTTGGCTTACTCTTTAGAAGTAAATGGGAGGGGGCACAACAAAGGAAAATGTCCCTTATTAGTCTCAACAGGCAAATCGGGGAACTAGTCAAGTCTTCAAAAGCTAAATATGTGACTGAAATAGCATCCCAAGCAAAGGATAACTTCTTCTTCTTCTTCTTCTTCTTTCGGCTTTATCCCGGTTAGGGGTCGCCACAGCGGATCACCTGTCCGCACATTGAATGGCAGTGGAGTTTTACAGTGTCGAGTTGCCAGCCCGGCGCCCAACCTTCCACAGAAGGCACATTCACACGCACACCTAAGGCCAATTTAGAGTGTCCAATCCACCTGCAGCATGTCTTTGGGATGTGGGAGGAAACCGGAGCACCCGAAGGAAACCCACGCGACCACAGGGAGGACATGCAGACTCCGCACAGAAGGCACCCCAGCCGAGGATCGAACCGGAGAACCTCTTGCTGTGAGGCGGCAATGCTAACCACTGCACCACCGTGGCCGCCCCCCAAGCAAAGGATAACTACAAAGCATTTTTAGTTATGTCCAAAATCTTACAGGAAACACTCAGCAATGCGCTGAGGTGGCTGTAGAAGGCACTACTTATACGCAGCCTAAAGAATTAGCAAATCTGCTGGCTGATAAATTCAGCTCAGGTTTCACCCCCTTATTACCTCTGGTTACTTCCAATGGAATACCCTCTACCACTCCTATGTCTGTTATCACAAAGGAACAGGTCGTCACTGCACTCTCTAAAGCTGGAAACACAGCATCAATGGGCCCTGATGGAATACCAGGATGCCTATTAAATAGCTTGAAACATGACTTAGACCACTCAGATCTGTGTTTAAAGACAGGCTTTGTGCCAGTGGAGTGGAGGGCAGCAACAGTCATCCCTCTGCACAAGGGGGAACCATCAATGGACTCAAGAAACTACTGACCCATACATATGTCTGACTGGCCTTATATGCAAAGCTATAGAAAGGATAATCATGAATATGACTAAAAATGACAAAGGAAGTCTCCAGACTCTAGACCCATCCCAGTTTGGCTTTATCAAAGGCTGGTCCTGTCTGCTCAGTCTGGTGGACTTCTTTGAGAAGGTTATCAAGGCCATGGATGAGGGGAAGACAGTGCATTTATTTATTTATTTATTTTACATTTGTTGACCGGGATGGTCCGACTGGATACATGTCCATTTTCAGCGGAGGCCCGGGGAGAAAAGCTCCACATTAACAGTAGGAAAAATACATATTAAAGAAAAACAATTTATTTTCTTTGGTAGTTTAAACAAAAAGATAAAAATACTATAAAGTATATAAAAATAGACTACCCTAGTGAGGGAAAAAAAAGAAAAAAAAAAGAACAGACACAGGATACAACATGCTTTTTTCTCTTTCTAGTCTGACCATGAAGGAAAAAAAAAAAACTTAAAACTTATGACCAGAATTCAATGGGAGGGGGGGGGATAGAAGGGGAAGAAAGAGAGAGTGGTCATTTGGGATTTAAAGGTTAGACCTGAGAAGGAAGAGCACACTAATTAAGGGTGAGTTAATCTGGACTTGCACATTGGCAGAGCCAATGTGATTTGAGATGGTGAATTAGTCTTTTTTTGAATAGGTTTAGGGAGGAAATGATGGTGAGACTGGGGGGGGAGGGAGTTCCATTTTTTTCCAATGGCATTGGCAAACAGTGCATCACCCCCTGCGTT
>NC_056733.1:1023653281-1023700781 GCF_019279795.1 Protopterus annectens
AATTCAGTGTGTTATGTTCTACCTCAAAAGGGTTGTCAAGGAACTCGAGTAAGTACAAATCTGGCAGAGCTAATTGCATGCTAAAAATGCTGCATCATCAAAGGATAACCACAAGATATTCATAGGTTCATAGGTGTGCACTTGGCTAATGGCCCTGAAGCCTTTACAACCCTAGCCCATAGGATTACTCTGGCATCATGCTACCCGACCTTAACTCCTAGTGCCTCTGTCGAGTAGAGCCACTGGAGTGATCCCCGGGGTGAATTTTCTATTTCCCATCCACTCGTCAAGATTTCTCTCGAAGTGGGCCAGTGAGGTGCTCTGTTTGACATGTATGGGAAGTCTATTCCGTGGCATAGGCAGTCTCTGGGTTATGAACCTGTCCCTCCAGCATGTTCTGTTGATTGTGGTAATGAGGTTGAGGTCTATAGAGTGTGTGGTGCAGAGGGATTGGGATTTTTTTAGATGTAGCATTTCTAACACAGCTGGGTTAGACATGGCTTTGTAAGTCGAGCAGAGATCGCCTCTAAGTAGGCAATATGAGACAGAGAATAGTTGTTTTTTTTTGTGTCTGTCCATATAAGACAAGTGTTTAAGGCCTAGGATCCTTTTTGTGAAGTACGTTTGTGGCCTCTCCAGTTGTTGCAGGTGTCTAGTGAGGTACATGCCAAATGGGGCATTGTAATCAATGACTGGCCTAATGAGGGTAGGGTAGAGGGAGAGAATGACCTCTTTCTTCCTGGATGCAAAACCCTTAGTAATGAGATGTGCCACAAAGAAGGACTTTCTGACCACAGTGGCAATATGGTGGTCAAAGGAGAGGTTGCTGTCAACCTGTGTTCCCAGATCTCTTATAACGCCTTCTGTGTTTAGTGGACTGCCATCAATGTGGTAATTAATGGGAACTGGGTTTTTCCCAAAGGGGATGACGACACATTTTTTGGCATTGAGCTAAAGGCCATGGTTCTGACACCAGTCGTTGGTCTCAGTGAGGCCTTTCTCTAGGATGTCAACATCACTTGGGGAGTTAATAATAGCTCCCAACTTTCAATCATCTGTGAACTTTGTCAGCCAGAGTCCCTTTGCATTGGCCTGGACTTCAGAGAAGTAGATACCAAACAGGAGAGGACCCAGGACTGAACCCTGTGGGACTCCACTCATTACTGATCGGCAGTCTGACTTGGAGTCAGCTACTTTCACACTGTGGGTTCTATCTGTGAGCAAGTTTGCAGCCCACCTAGTGATATAGGGGTTGATGCCTAGCTTAGTGAGATTTTCTATGATTCCTGAGTGGGGAATGGTATCAAAGGCCTTGGCCAGATCAAGGTAGGCTGTATGAACCACCTTGCCTTCATCCACAGCTCTGGTGACTGACTCAAAGAAGTCGACCAAGTTGAGCAGGCATGATCTACCCTTCACAAAACCAAACCGTATGGGATCCAGAGTTTGGAGATTGACTATATCCTTGTTTATTAGGTCCATGATGATGCATTCCATAGCTTTGCATATCAGACTTGTCAGGCTAAAATAGTTTCCAGGGTCTGTAGTCACTCCTGTGTGGAGAGGGATGACTGTAGCAGTGCACCATTTGGTAGGGACAAAGCCTGAGGTGAGGCTGTGATTGAACAGGGCACACAGGTGAGATGCCAGTTCACTCTGTAGTTCATGTAGAACACAGCCAGGGATATTGTCAGGTCCCATAGAAGCTGTATTCTTGGCCTGGGACAGTGCTGTTTTAAATTGTGCAGCAGTAATACTGGGTGCCTGGCAATCTATTGGTATTGTGATTGGTCCTTTGGGGGGGTAAAGTTGGCACTGAATCTGTCAGCCAGTATATTGGCAATATCTGTTGGCTCAGTATAGGAGGTACCATTGTGCAGTAGCTCAGAGCAAATCTGCATATTGCCGAGAGATTCTTTACATAAATATAGAAGGCTTTGCGTTTGTCTTTACTATCTGTTGCAATTCTGTTTTCATAGCTAGCTTTAGAGGATTTGATGAGGGATCTCAACTTTTTGTTGAGGCTGATAAGGAAGTTTTTCCAGTCTTGGAACTTCACCTTATTCTGCATCAGTTTCCTCCTTCTGTTGTAGAGTTTGTTTATGGCAGGTGACCACCAGATCAGCTTCCTTTGTTTGGAGGAGAGCGTCTTGGTTCTATTGGGTATGGTGAGAGCCATCCTTTTGTGTACATGTTCGTACAGTGCTTTGGTGTATGATTCGGTGGTCATGCAACTATTCTCCATTTGCATGGATGCCGTGAAGTTAGCCACCTCTGTTTTTAGGAGCCCAAAGTTAGCTTTGGAAAAATTTTTCATGGCGGTTACCTTTGCGGGGGGTGGGGGTTTGGGAGGATGTGGATTTCCAAGGTGAATAATTTGTGGTCGGCTCTAACCAGGGAGGAGTTGACTATTGGTGTAGAGCAGCGGTCACCCATGTTAGTAATGACCAGGTCAAGGATGTTGCTACCTCTGGGGGGTAAGAACAAGCTGGTCCAGGGCACTGGAATTAATGAATTCCAGGAAACATTGGGCAAGTGTATTGGTACATGACTAGTTTTCCCAATTAATGGAGGGGTAGTTGAACTTGTACAGTATGAGAGTGTTAGATTGGAACCTAATATTCTCCAGGGTGCTTAGGAATGTGGAGTGTGAGTCTTGGGACATGGGTGGGGAACCATAGCAGGCTATGACCTGAATCGCTGTCTTACGCAATGTTAGCTGCACCTGAAGTATCTCTGATGCATTATGTTGTGCTACCAGTCTGGAAGTGTGTGCATCCTTTATGAATATGGAAACACCACCGCCTTTGGAGCTTCGGTTCAAGTTCTGGGCCCGAAAGGTGTGGAATGAGTTATAGCCTGGTTGTGCAGGGATGCTGTCTGCTGCTTTGAACCAGGTCTCTGTTAACGCACAAATGTCGATGTTCTCTATTTTAAGGAGTGCTTCAAGCGAGTGCATTTTTAAATTTAGACTTATAGTGTTGAGCATCATGACCCTCAGATTGCATTTGTTTGTAGCTGTTACGGTGGTAATTTGTTCTTTTGAATACCACATAAGAAAGGTACTATAGTGCTGGCAAGAGTCTTGGCCAGTATCCGGAAGCCCAGGGGTGACAGATGCAGTCCATCTCTGGAAAAACATTGAGGTCTGTCAGTCATGTCATCCCAGGCAGACAGATAATGGATCCCCTTAGAATGACCCCAGAAACTTAGCCAATTGTTGAAATCAATAACTTTCTGCTTATACTGTGGTATCATTCTGGGTGATGGTAGGATGCTGCTCAGGACTAGGGTCATACCCACCTGGGCTACATAATCTGAGAGCTCCTCCATGTCTCTTTTCATGTAGTCCAGAGAGGTACGTCTCAGGTCATTCACACCCACATGTACAATAACAGAGTCATATTTGTACTTGGTGTTGAGGGACCTGAATGCGTGCATTATGTGGCGGATCCTGGCACCTGACAGGCAGTGACTGTTACTTTCTCCTTATTCAGCCTAGTAAGTGGGACATCAGTGTGCCTCACTATCGAGTCACCTATGACTAGCATGTTGGGCATGCTGTTTTGCCTTAGGGGCTTTGGTTGAGTGACACACTGTTTAGGAGAGTTATGTGTCTCGTGATTAGTATTGTGTTGTGATGGTTGAGTGCGTTTCTGCCTTGGAGGTCTCTGCTGTTTGGGTAGATTTTTATTTATTTATTTATTGGCATTTGTTGACCAGGAAAGTCCACTGGGCGAAAGGAAACCCATTTTCAGTGGAGGCCCAGGGAGAAAAGCTCCACATTTATGCAAACATCAAAAACAAATATTGTACAGTATAAAGTACAGATCTGGAGGGAAGGCTCCACAGTTAAGACAGACTAATATTACAGAACAATATAATTGCAAAACATATGATTTACAGATTACTATATAAACACCACACCATATTATAGGTAAACTATATCACAGAGAAAAGCAAGTAGTGAACAAATAATAGAGTATTTTAATTGAGTTGAGTTGATTGATTCAGAGCCTCCATGAAGGTGGGTATGTGGTTTGTGTTTTTATGTGAAGCCAGTGGTGGGGTGTGTTCTGGAGGGCTATGTATTCCATGTGGTGTGGTGTGGTGCAAGTGTTGACCTTCTCCTCTTGATCAGTTATTCTGGCTGGAGAGTACATGGCTGCCTCAGGATGCCCAAGTTCACCAGGTTAATAGGAGAAAATACAGGGAACTGACCTTTAGACATGCCTGGAGGGGTGGGCATTAATAAGAAGTACTGGATCTGTTTCCATGTAGAACATTTAGTGCTGGTAGCACTTTTGTGTGCTTCAATAGGTTCATAGGTGTGTACTAGGCTAATGGCCCTGGGGCCTTTACAAGCCTTGCCCATAGGATTACCCTGGCATCATGTCACCCAACCTTAGTTCCCAGTACCTCTGTCGAGTAAAGCCACTGGAGTGATCCCCGGTGTGAATTTTCTATTTCCCATCCACTCATCAAGATTTCTCTTGAAGAGAGCCAGTGAGGAACTAGCAGATCTAAGGGAAATATTGAAGAGCAAACTTTGGCTCTGCTGAGAAACTTACAAACATTCCTGGGTACAGCAAATCTGTATTTGGACTAGACAAGTTGTAGGAAAAATGGGAAACAAGCAGAAACGTGGGCTTTTAAACCAGAAAGTTGAAAGAGATGGAAAAACTGCCCAAATGGCCAATAAACTACAATTTCTGGGCCCGAAACCCTTTTAAGTATGTAAAGAGGTTTTACTTAATTATGTAAAGCAACTCAGAAATAATATTCAGCATTACAGTGAAATTATCTGTAACAGCACTTTCACTTAAGACCTGAGAGTATAGGTAACATCCATGCAGAGTAACTCATCTACAACTTCTCTCTCTTACCTCTAAACATCTCACTACAAATCTCCATTCACATCTGAACAGACACCGAAAGAACTCTGCAACACCAAAAACACCAGCTCTAGCGGTCAAGACAACATACAATGCTGATTTTTGACTAATATGAAACACCCCCATCAAGCCTCCACTGAATACATGCCAGAAATCAGGAGAATGGTTTCTACTCCACATATGAAGTTCCACAGCAGACCCTAGCAATTATATGTAATGTGAACCTCTCCACTGTTTGCAAGATGATGGGATATATCATCACAGATCTCATCAACAGGGACATAATAGAGAAACTTGCAGTTCACAGACCCAAACCAATCTGCCTTTGTAAATTGTAGGCCATGTCTATTAAACCTAGCTGACTTCTGTAGATAGTCACAGAAATACTAAATTAGACTAACTCTGTACAGACAGCTTACCTCAGTTCAGCTATGGCTTTTGATACTATACCTTAGTCTGGTATCGACAAACTAATCAAACTCAATATAAATTTGTTTGTAACCCACTGGATTACCCACAATGGCTCAGTGATAGACACTAGTCTATCAGAGATGAAGGCACATTGTCCTCCGAGAGACTTATTACTATGGGTGTATCCCATAGTTCTGTTTTGGACCATTTCTATGTGGCATGTACTTCTCTGATGTCAGATCTGACATTAAAGTCATGTAGCTGAGCAGGTTTACAGATGATTGCAAGCATGGAGCTATCATCAACTCTCCTGAAGACACTCAGATCCTCCCAGAGGTCCTAACTCCAATAAAACCCATGGTATGTGGATCATAGTCCAAAGCTGAATGCTGAAAAATGTAGCCATCATACATAGGCAGAAGACCATTGTGGAAATGTTTCCTTATTATTACAGTACACACATAGCTTCCAGATACGGTCAATGTGAGTCTGTATGATAAGGTCAATGTTTCTTAGGGTCAGGTTTACATCTTAGCTTTAAAAGCTTTAGTTACTGTCTTCTGAATAAGCTATATCATGTTTCTGTGTCTGTCACTGATATACAATTAATTCTTTCATAGGAGGCATGTAAGTTTTAGAATAAGCATGTTTTCACTTTTATTCAGACTTCTAAAACTGTCTCTTGACCCTTTACCCAGAGTCAGCAGTTGCATTCACAGGAAGACCAGTTTAAAAAAATCATGTTTTCAGGAAAGCTGGTAATGTAAAGAAAATTGATATTGTAGATTAAAACCTTAAAATAAATGTATACATTGCTTTGTGCACATACACACACACACACACACACACACACACACACACACACACACACACACACACACTTTTTTCACTTAAAAACTTAGTTCGTAGTTTAATCGTTTCCAGAAATTTTGGAAGTTGTGGTATTTAGGTATGCTGGGAGAAACCCCCTACTGACAAACTGTGTAGTAGGGTCAGGAACATCCTTACATTGTACTGAAAGATACCACTATGGCTGTAAGCCATTTTAATGATGCTGAAGTTTTCATCAGTTCCTGTATGAAATTAATAATAGTACAAACATTTGTTAGTATGAAGTGAAAAGACTAGCTGCACTAAGTGTTTAATAGATGGTGTGATGCAGTGAGAATTACTGGCAACAGACTGATGATTCTGACATTTCTTCATTAGTTTAGAAATGTACAAGCTGTTGATCTAATACGAATTCAGTGTTTGATAATTTTTTTAGGCCTTGCATCAAATGTGTTAGAATCATTCGGGAGATAAGCCCTTCTAGAGGTCCTCCCATTTCCTGCAAAACATCCCAACTCTCTCTCCGGTTCTTTCCCAATGCAAAAAAACATTAATTTTGAAAGAAATAGTCCAGGCTGCTATTTGTCTTCAAAGTATCATCAACAACTTCTTCTTTCAGCTGCTCCCGTTAGGGGTCGCCACAGCAGATCAACTGTTTCCATTTCTTCCTGTCCTCTTCATCTTGCTCTGTCACACCAACCACCTGCATGTCCTCTCTCACCATATCCATAAACCTTATCTTAGGCCTTCCTATTTTCTTGTTACCTGGCAGCTTCATCCTTAGCATCTTTTTCCCAATATACTCTGCATCCCTCCTCAGCACATGTCCAAACCAACGTAATCTTGCCTCTCTGGCTTTATCTCCAAACCTTCCAACCTGGGTTGACCCTCTAATATACTTATTCCTAATCTTGTCCATCCTCATCACTCCCAGTGCAAATCTTAACATCTTCATCTCTGCCACGTCAAGCTCTGACTCCTGCCTTTTTGTCAATGCCACTGTCTCCAACCCATATAACATAGCTGGTCTCACTACCCTCTTGTAGATCTTCCCTTTCACTCTTACTGGTACTCATCTGTCACAAATCACTCCTGACACTCTTCTCCACCCACTCCATCCTGCCTGTACTCTCTTCTTCACCTCTCTTCCACACTCACCATTACTCTGAACTGTTGATCCCAAGTACTTAAACTCATCCACCTTCACCACCTCTACTCCCTGCATCCTCACCATTCCTCTATCCTCCCTCTTATTCACACACATATATTCTGTCTTAGATGAAAGTATCATCAACAACAAACACACAAAATAAACTAAAAGAGATATATTAATATTAAAAACAAAGTATCCTATATGAGCAATGCTACACCAATTTACTTAATTAAGTTGTTAAACTCTGTCACTTCTGCATCAAAATAACTCCAGAGGAGGCATTTTGATGCTGAGATGTAAGAGTTTAGCAATATAACAAACTCAGCTTGAATCATAATATTGCTTGCAAGGTTTGTAATTTTGTTCTTGGTATTAATAATATATTTGTATTTAAAGCAAGATATCCCATTGATCACTGCTGCAGCAGCTTTAGCTATATGGGTTATATCCTGCCAAAGATATTGCAGATGGACAGCTTCTGAAGCTTCTGGGCACCTTCTACACACCTAAACTATCAGGCATCTTGAGCTGAATTGACTAAGTTTGAGTTTCAAGCCTTTCAGAGCTTTACTGCTGCTGAAGAATATGTACGTCCCTCTAAGGCTTTCGAGGCTTGGTGGTCTACCTGTGCTGCTCCTTTGCTGTGCAAATACGTTCCCTTTGGTGAAAAAAAAAAAAACAGTTTAATAATTTTATTTATTATTGATACTTTCCTGTTGAGGAAAGTTATTTAAATGTTAGGAGTTTGTGTTTTAACGGACTGTCACAAGACTGTACTTTACTTTTGAATGGGAATGCTGTTTTTTCCTGTCAGTTAAAAAGTTATTTAAAGTAACTGAAAGGTCAGTTCTTCCAGCCAAAAAAAGAAAAAAGTTAAGCAAACAGCCTTTGCCATCACAGCAGAGTAGCAATTTTACTCAGCCAAGTGTGGGTGACTTAGCTGTGGCCATTTGTTGTACCACAGACCACTCATCTTTTATCCCAGATCCCTCTGGTGTACCACCTATAGCGACTATGAACCAGGGGCTAGACACGTCTTTTGTGGCTGTTGGGGTCTCCTCAGTGGGCAATGGAGAGCCAATCTTGTCAGTCCTGAGAAAGGGAACAGGGAAGATTTCCCTATTTTGTCAGAATGCGGTGCCCATCCCTGGGTTAGCTTCTGCCAGTAATAACACAGTTGGCCCCATTTTTCCTGTCGATAAAAACCCAGAAAACTAAACATTTATCTTCTCCACCTCAACTTTCCCTAGACAAGAATAGTTTAAAAGGTCTGAGTCAAGATTTAATTCAGGCTATTGATCCCTTTTTTGTAAAGTAGTTTTTGCTAAAAGAAAGAGGGATTGCTCCTTTCTTGAAGAGATTCATGATTTTGAATCTGGACAGAAGGATGAAGGGACAGTTACATTTTTTCTTCTCAGATTTCTGATTCCGACTCAGAGCTCAATTTCTGGCTCTCCCTGTGCGGAGATCTCTTTCTCTAAAATATTTATAGAGTGTGCCAGTGCTTTCAATGAAAGAACACTGATGTTTCTCATTCCCTAAGAAAATACTATGAGCTGCTACAGAACAAATTTCCAGAACCTGCACCCATTCCTCCAGTTCTGTCAGCTTTGGAGATGTGTGTGTTACAGCCTGCAGTTTTCCTGATAGTCATCCACCTTCACCTAAAAAGGCAGATAGGATAGGATTAAAAAAAGACAGCTAGAATGTATAAAGTTCCTCAGGTTTTTTTACACTCTTCCCAAACCTGATCCAGCAACTATAGCTTTAGTTAATCCTTCTGCTGCTAAACGTTCAGTTAATTCCAATCCTATTATTTCTGATAAGGATTTGAAGATTATTGGTAAGTATGGGAAAAAGCGTATGCTTCTGAAACTTTGATTTTCAGAATTTTTAAATTTTCAGGCTCATATGTTAAGACTTGCCCTGACTAATTGTGAACACATGAGGAATGTTTTGTTTGCAGTTTCTTCTTGTGAGGAAAAATCTGGTTTAAATAATTTAATTTCTTCTATTGTTTAAATCCCCCATAGTATATGGTGTGTGAATGACTCTGCTGGTAGTCCTTCAAGGGCTATAGGCACAGGTACTGTTTTGAGGAGGTTTCCATGGCTGTGTTCTCAGAACCTCCCAAATTATGTTAAAAATGAGAATGCTCCTCTGCTACAGGGGTGATCAAAAAGTGTGATCAAAAAGGTAAGCTGATACATGGAATCTTTTTAGGATTTTTCAGCCCTCCTTTTGCAAAATTTTCAAGGGATTTTTTAAATCCCCATCCAATTTTGGTAAGAAACAAAATGAACAGTCTCAACAAAATGCAGGAAAACAGACGTTTAAGAAGAAATGGCAGGGGGATTCCAAGAAGAAGTTCATAGGATCATAGGAGGTTGCTAGGTTTTTGGCCCTGAGGCCCTTATAAGCCTAGCCAAGAGTTTGGACCATGTTTAGACAAGTCAGCACCCAGAGCCACTGTCCAGCAGGGACACAGGTGGAATCCTAGGAGTGTATTTTCTGTTTCCCATCCAGTTATCCAGATTGCGCTTAAAAAGGGATAATGAGGTACTCTGCTTGGCATGTAGAGGGAATCTATTCCACAGATAGGGGAGCCTCTGGGACACAAATCTGTCCTTCCAACAAGTCCTATTGATGTCATAGACAAGGCTGAGGTCACGCATTTGTGTTACTTGAGTGTAGTTTGACTTGTGGATACGCAGCAGTCCCATCAAGGTGGGGTTTGAGATTGCTTTGTATGCCAGACAGAGGTCACCTCTGAGGAGTCTGTATGAAACTGAGTAGAGTGACAGAGCTGTTAACCTATCTGTTTAGGGTAAGTGTTTGAGGCCCTGGATTCCCCCGGTGAGGAACCTCTGTGGTCTCTCCAGCTGCTGCATGTGCTTTGGGAGGTACATGCCGAAGGGGGCTTTGTACTCAATAATTGGCCCTATAAGGAAAGAATACAGGGATTTTATGACCTGTTTGTCCCTGAATGAGATGCCCTTACTTATGAGGTGGGCCATGTATAAAGCTTTCCGTACAATGGAAGCAACATGGTGGTCACAGGTTGCTTTCAATCTGGATGCCCAACTCCCTCACTACTGATTGTGTACTTAGGATGTTGTTATCAATGTGATAATATGTGGGGACATTACTCTTTCCAAAGGGGATGATGATGCATTTCTTGGCATTCAGCTTGAGGCCATGTTTCTGGCACCAGTCATTTGTTTGGGTGAGACCCTCTTGGAGGACGTCCACATCACTTGGGGAATTGATGACTGCACCCAGCTTGCAGTCATCTGCAAACTTGGTCAGCCGTAGCCCACTGGTTTTGGCCTGCACCTCAGAGAAATATATCCCAAATAACAGAGGCCCCAAGTCTGATCCCTGGAGTACGCCGCTTGTTATGGGTCTACTGCTTGAGGTGGCTTCCCCTATTTTGATTAGGTGGATTCTATCAGTGAGCCAGTTTGCTACCCATCTGGTAACATATGGATTGATGCCTAGTTGAGAGAGTTTATTTAATATGCCCGAGTGGGGAATAGTTCGAAGGCTTTGGCCAGGTCAAGGTAGGTGGTGTGCACCATCTTCCCCTCGTCCATGGCTTTGGTGTCTCAAAGAGGTTGACCTGATTTAACAGACATGACCTCCCCTTGACAAAGTCAAACTGTGTGAGGTTGAGTGTTTGGAGGTTGCCAATGTCCCTGTTAATGAGGTCCATGATAATCTGTTCCATGGCCTTGCAGATCAGGCTAGTTAGGCTGATGGGTCTATAATTTCCTCGGTCATTGGACGCTCCACCTTTGTGTAAAGGGATGACAATGGCTGTCCTTTAATTGGCTGGGACAAAGCCGGTACACAGGCTTTGGTTGAATAGGATGCCTAATGGTGCTGCAAGTTCATGCCTGAGTTCATGTAGGATGCAGTCTGGGATGTTATCAGGTCCCATGGAGGCTGTATTTTTTGCCTTTGAGAGGGCAATGATGACCTGTTATCTAGAGAAAAGGGGTGAGGGGCAAGTACTGGGGATGTCCTGATTTACTGATGGGGGTACAGTAGATCGACTATATATATAAAGCATTTGTGTATGTAGTGTCCTTGAACACAGTTCTGAACAGATCTGTGTGCGTCCTTTGAGATTGCAGACATATGTGAAGGACTTATGATTGTCTCTAGTAGATGTTGCAAATTTGGACTCAAAGTTGGCTTTAGAGGATTTCACTAGTGCTCTTATTTGCTTGTTCAGGCTAAGGAGATGTTGCTTCCAATTGGGCACCTGCTCCTTCTTAGTCCTGGACAGCAATTTTTTCCTTTTGTTATCTAGTTTATTTATTGCAGATGTCCACCAGACAGGTTTACTCTTCCTTACGGAGGATGATTTTGTCCTGTCAGGTATTCCTGATTCCACGCATCTATATAAATGCTCGTATAATACTTTGGTGTAGATTTGGACAGTGGTGCCAGTTCTTACAGTGGGGGAGGGGGGTGTGAGTCTGTTTATACCATCCCTCAGGAGGTTGTAATCAGCTTTGGAGAAATTTTTCTGTTTGACCCTATCTATAGGGGGGGTCAGGGGTGATGGTGACTTTGATAGTGACTGCTTTATGGTTGGATTTTACCAGGGAGGTTGATACTGTAGGGGTGCTGCAGTGGTTACTCATGTTGCTTAATACCAAATCCAAGATATTATCATCACCTCTTGTGTGTGGGTGGGGTATCAACTAGCTGTTGCAAGGCATTTGCATTGATAAAATCGAGGAATCTCTGGGCATTTGTGTGCTGGCATGAGTAGTTTTTCCAGTCTATGGTTGAGTAATTAAAGTCACCCAGGAGCAGGTTAAACGGTTGAATCTTGATAGATTTGAAGAGGTCTAGATAGGTAGAGTGGGCATCCTGAGTCAAATGTTTTGAATAGGGATCTTGTCAATGGTTAACTGCACCTTGAATGTCTCCTGTGCGTCATACTGTTTGACCAGCCTGGAGGTGTGTGTGTCTTTAATATATATTGAAAATCCACCTTTTTTGGCTTTGCTGCCCACATTTTGGGGTCTGAATGTATGACATGAAGAGTAACCTGGTAAGGCTGGAGTGCTGTCCGCAGCTTTGAACCAGGTTTCTGTGACTGCACAAATGTCAGCATCTTCCAGGATTAACAATGCTTGCAATGAGTGTAGTTTCATGTTTAGACTCCTAGTGTTTAGCAGCATGACCTTTAATTTGTGTTTTACTGAGATTTTTATGTTGGAAGTATCGACTTGTTAGATTAAGGATTTCCATTTTAAAATAGTTATTAGACATTAGACAGGCTAAAGGGTAAAATAAATTATGTTTCATTTATGCATACATTTTAGAAAAGCAGAAACAAAGAATCTTTCACTGAATGTTGACCTTGCTGGCTAGGAAATGGTGTTTCATTTATTCATATATTTTGGAAAAGCAGAAACAAAGAATCTTCCACTGAATGCTAACCTTGCTGAAGTAACAGTTTTTCAAGGGAAGATTACAGACAGTTCTTGTTATGTTCCTTTCTCAGGGGAAATATAAAACCTTACAGAATGTTCTTTGCACATACAAGACAAAGCCTGAGACCAAGGTTAGAAAAAGTAAACAATTTACTGGACTGAAGCAATATAATATGTGGTGTTCAAGATAAGCAGGGCAGTTAAGGTTAGTAAGTTTGTTAGACCTATTACTTCAGAGAGTATGACAAACACTTGAGCCTGAGTACAGAAAACAGGTCATCTAGAGACTATGTCAGTTTATGTTCTTCAGGACAATCAGAATAATGTGCAGCAATTTGAATTGTTTATCAGTACTGTTAATGGAGACAGTATTTGGATATTGTGAATATCTAATAAAACCTTATTAAATGGACTACAGTGTTTGTAGAATTCATTCTGAATGCACAAGACTTGGTTCATAAGGGAGAGACTGACACCTATTCAGCACAAGTTTGGGTAATTAAGACTTTTATTTCTCTGTCTCAATGTATACAGTGTTTCCAGCTAATTACAGTACAGTACAGTACAGTATTTTCAAATTTTATATACCTCATGACTTTTCTTAAAAAGGCACTATGGGGGAGGAAACGGTCTTTGCCAGAAGCCTGAAGCCCAAGTGGAGATGCAGTCCATCTCTAGCAAAGCATCATGGTCTGTCGATCATATCTTTTCAGGCTGTCAGGCATTGCATCCCCCTGGAATGACTCCAGAAACTAAGCGAATTGTTAAAGTCAGTTATTTTATGTTTGTACTGAGGCATCATTCTGGGTGATGGTAGAATGCTACTTAAGGCTAGGGACATACCTGCCTGGGCCACATATTCAGCGAGCTCAATCATGTCACTCTTCATATAGTCCAGGGAGGTACATCTCAAGCCGTTCACGCCAACTTGGACTATAACATAGTCATAACAGTACCTGTTGTTGAGAGACTTGAGTGTATGTCTAATATGGCAAATTCTGGCACCTGCTAAACAACTAACTGTGACTTTCTCCTTATCCAGCCTGGTGAGAGGCACATCTCTGTGTCTTACAATGGAGTTTCCTATGACTAATATTTTGGGTTTATGGTTAGACCTTAGTGGTTGCAAGAGACTGGTGTGTGAACTATGCATGGTATGCGGTGTGGAGGGTTGTGGAGTTCTCATGTATTTTCGCCTCTGAGGTCTCCTTTGTTTGGGTTTGTTTTTGTTGAGAACCTCCACATACGTGGGTGTGTGTTGTGTAGTTGTGGGTGGTGTTTGAGGTGGAAACTCCCCAAATCAAGGACTGTCCAACAAGTCAGAATCACTGTTTAAGAGACTTTGTTCTCCCTCCCACCCTGGCAGTCCCTTTTTTCTTCCAGAAAGTCTGAATGTGAAGTTGTTCTATCTCACCTTTCATTCTTACAGATGGGTTCAGAGCCCATCCTCGGCTCCGAGTCAGCTTACTATAAAGCTCGAGGTCTTCAGACAGCTCAAGGCCAAGTCCCTATCCCATGATGCGCCTAGAGTTACCTCAGATCTTGTTTGCTGCTGCAATAGATTGGAGGTTCCTCTCATAGCTCGGGACAGTAAAAAAACTTTTTTCTTGAAAATTTATTATAATACTTAAAAAAAATGTTGATATTTATCTTTAGATACTTGGCTTAGCTCTTATAGCTTATTATATAGTTTCCCTTTCTTTGCTGTGCCTTTTTCTTAACTAGTTGTTAGCTCTTTTGGCCTAGTTTTATTTTAGGCCTTGTTAAATATTTAATAGTAGTTTATATTGTAATTGTGTGCCTTTGAATAGTGACTTTTTCTGTCACAGCTTTGAATATATTTAGTTTTTAGAGTTTAGATAAATAGTATAGAGTGTCTGTGTGCTGATTAGTATTTTAGCCCATAGTTTACAGAACCCTCTTGAGCTTGTGTGTTACAGTATGGCTGACCATGATAAAGATAAACACCCTAAATCAGGGTTTAAGAAATGTCCTAAATGTGGACAGAAAATGTCTGTCGCTGACAGTCATGTGAATTTTGTATACTGTTTGGGAGCATTGCACCTGCAGGAAAGCTGCTCCATTTGTCATTCTTTCTCTTCTGGGGTTCTCCAGCAGAGAAAGAGAAAGTTAATCCACAGAGGTTTAGTCAAACCATATTTTCAAGAAGCTTTGAGCGACCAGAACAGGTCTAGCAAATCCTCAAAGTCTTCTAGGGCTTCTACTTCTTCTGAGATAAAAAAAATCTAAAAAACCTTCAACGTCAGTTCCACAGACCTCAGAGCCAACCATCTTGTCCTTTTGGAGCTGGTCCCCGGTTCTGGAACCGGTGTCTGAAGTGCCTAATTCTCCACTCCTGCAATCTGTACCATCTTCTATCCACTCATCTTGGTCTTTGATTAGCCTTTCCAATTTGGATGTGGATTGTGTGGTGCAGAAACTTTTACAGGCACCGGCCTTTGCTAAATTTTTGTCAGCTCCAACCCAAAAGGCTTCGGAACTGAAGTCCCTTTTACCATCTACTACTTCCTCTACTGAGCCATACTGGTCCTTCAGAGCCAGAGGAGTTGGACTTGAAGATCGTTGAGCCTTCGGAGCCGATGCCTGCTCCAGTGTCCTCGGCTCCATTTACTCCGACATCCTTGGCACCGATCGAAGAATCTAGGAGCCGACACTCTCTGGTCAGGTCTGGGGAAGATAGTTGGACTGACTTGTCACTTCCAACTCTCCATCTCGGGGCTTCGGCTTGGATGAGCTCAACTCCTACCTCTGTCTCGGAACCCACTGTCCCAATGCCAGGGGTATCAATGGTTTCTTTGGATTCATTGGTCCCTTTTCATTGGAGCAGGAGTGCCCTCGAAGCCATGAGGAAAGTTATGTCTCCTAAGACATCTTCGACTTCAGGTCTGGCTACCTCCTCCCCAGAAGTGCCTGTGTCTGCTTCTGCTTCACAGATCCTTCCCATGCGTCAAGACCCAGAGCCTCAGGAAGCCCTATTGGGTGGTCCCTGCTCTTCCGAGATGCCACCAGACACCCTCACTGATGAGGTTCCCAAGAGGAAGTGCACGTATAGTTCAGAGACTTTTGCACTGCGTTCGCTCAACTATCGAAACCATTTTACTAGACTGCAAAGAGATATCCTAAAAGACGTCAGAGATACTCTTCAGGGTACAGTAGCTGCAGGAGCTTCAGATAAAGTTGCCTCCCAGCTTTCTACACTCAGTTCCATAGTAAACTCGTCCATGCGCCTCATTTCATATGCAGCTGATGGAGTGAGCAGGGCAGCAGGTACAAGAACTACTATTAGGAGACACTCTTGTATGCGATTGTGTTCCTTCGCAGAGCCCTTTAAGTCATCCTTTGCCAATATGCCTTTTGATAGCTTGTCCCTTTTCGGGCCCAAAATGAAGGAAACTTTGACCAGGTGTGAGCAGGAAGGAAAGACTGTGTCTATCATCAGAGTCCATTTTTCCACCCCTACAAGACCCTACCCCAAGGGTCAAAGGGGAGGAAAGATGTGGTTGCATAAAGCCCAAGGAGCCTTTCAGAACACATGTGGTGAACCCCCCCTCCATGGGCAGAGGAGGGGGGCAGTAATGGAAGATGCCACCCTCATGGCAGATGGATCCACAAAACCAGGGTGACAGAGATCAGTTCTTTGGAAAGCCCTACCACTGCTGTTGAAAGGAGGCCCGACTGTCCTACTCTGGAGACAGATGGGGGTCGCTTATCTTTATATCCAGACACCTGGCTCAAAATAACAAACGACAACTGGTTACAAAATATAATTTCCAGAGGATATTTAATTACTTTTGCCATGCCCCCTCCACTGACAAGAAAAATCCTGGACGTTCCACCCAGTTACAGGGAACAGTCAACAATAGAGGTCCGATCGTTGCTAACAAAAAGAGTCATCCAACCAGTCCCAGCAGACCAGATAGGATCCAGAACTTACTCAAGATTCTTTTTAGTTCCAGAAAAGACAGGGGACTGGAGACCTATTTTGGACCTCAGCACACTAAACAGATCTATCAAGAAAGAGAAGTTTCGGATGGTCACTCTTCATTCGATACTTCCCTTTTTAGGGAAAGACAATTGGATGTGCTCGATAGATCTTCAGGATGCGTACTACCACATAAAAATTGCCAGACCATCCAGGGATCATCTGCACTTCTGGCTGGGAGCCAATCATTACCGATTTTGAGCCCTCCCCTTTGGTCTCACTACAGCCCCCAGAGTGTTCACCAAATGTATGGCAGTGGTCACGGCTCACTTGAGCTGTCTAGGATTCCAGATGTTTCCATACCTAGATGATTGGCTCCTCACCGCCACCACCAGGCATCAACTCATACAAGCCAGGGACATCACTCTTTCACTCTGCAGTCATCTGTGCATTACAATAAACTCAAGAAAATCTGCCTTGTTGCCATTGCAGCATACCATTTTTATTGGAGCAGAATTGGACACCACCACCACTTTGAGACTTCCAGCAGAAAGAGTCCGTATATTCCATCAGCAGGTCTACAATATCATATCCAAACACAAGGCTTCAATATCAGAAGTACTAAAATTGTTAGGCATGATGGCAGCCGCAATATTAGCCATGCTGTTGGGTCACATGCACATGCAGATTCTGCACTGGCTGTTGTTCACTCAATGGTCTTACCAAGCGCTCCCAATGTCTCATCTTATAATGATCACAAACACATGCAAAAAGGATCTTCGGTGGTGGTTGATCTCCCTTCATATCACAATAGGTTGTCCTTTTGTTCTACCCCCACCAGCGGCCACAGTGACCACGGACGTTTCCCTGATAGTGTGTGGGGGGGGGGGGCATTTTCAGGGAAGAACAGCCCAAGGCACATGGACCGATCAGGAGACACATCTGCATATTAATGTGCTAGAGATAAGAGCAGTACTTTTAGCATTGCAGTACTCCCAGGACTCTCTAAATCTGGGTACAATTGCGATTCAGACAGACAATGTGTCCGTGGTCTGGTACTTGAACAAACAAGGAGGAACCAGGTCTCACCCCCTTTGTCACGAGGCCCTAAGAGTATGGTAATGGGCTACATCCACCCAGATCTTTCTGTTAGCAACGCACATCCCGGGGAAATCTAACGTGATAGCAGACAAGCTGAGCAGAGTAATTTTATTGCCTCACGAGTGGTCCCTCAAGAAAGAAATAGCGGACAGAATATTCTGTAGGTGGGGCCAGCCTTGCTGCAACCTTTTCACCAACCACATGATGCAGAAACTACTTTGTCCTGATTCACCCTCCAGGAGAAGCCCCAAGGGATGCACTCATACATGATTGGCCTCTGAGTCTCCTCAATGCATTCCCACCAATTCCATTCATACCCAAAGTACTACAGAAAGTAAAAGCCCTGGGAAGGACCATCATTGTAATAGCCCCTCATTGGCCTTGTCAGATTTGGTTTCCTTTCCTTTGACTTCATCAATTAGTGGACCCCTGGATTCTGGACCCAGTTCCAGATCTTCTGATGCGCTCATCTGTGGAACTTCATACCTCTCTTCAGTCCCTGAAGCTGACAGCTTGGCTGCTCCAATTCCCATCATAGCCAGGTTCCATAACCTTTCTAATGAGATGCAGCAAATTCTAATATCCTCTCATAAATCCTCTACAAGGAAGCTATAGCTTAGCAAATGTCAAACATATTCTATATGGTCCTCTCAAAACAACATTGATCCCCTACCAAGCCCCTAAGGCCTCTGTACTAGAGTTCTTGACCATGATCTTCAACAAAGGAGCTGCAGCAGCAACAGTTTGTGTTCAACTTGCTGCCATTTCTAATTTTCACCTTGGATTTGAAGGACTGAACATTGTCACATCTACTATCCAAAGCCTTTCTCAAAGGGACCTTTCATCTCAGACCACCTATGAAATCTCCCTCTACCCCATGGAATCTAAATTTTATGCTTTCTCGCATTATTCTCCCTCCATTCAAACCAGCTTCCTCGTGTGATTTGAAGTATTTGTCATGGAAGACTATCTTTTTAGTAGCTATCACTTCTGCCCACAGTGTCGGAGCTTCAAGCCTTGCCCATTTAGCCTCCTTATTTGATTTTCCATGCTGACCAAGCCTCACTATGAACTAATCCCTCCTTTTTGCCTAAAGTTTGTCCTGAAGCTAATCTTAATCAAATTATTGATTTGCCAGTATTCTTCCCCAATCACTGCACCAATTTAGAATATATGCTGCACAAACTTGATGTTCATAGACAGCTCAGATTTTACTTGGATAGGACAAAAGTGTTTAGGAAATCAGAACAGCTTTTCGTTTCCTTTTCAGATTCTAGAAAAGGTATGCCAGTGGCAAAAACAACTCTGTCTAAGTGGTTATCCAATTGTATCACATCTGTTTATTTAGCTGCTAAAATGCCTTTACAACACAAAATTAAGGCTCATTCTACCAGAACAGTGTCTACATCCTCTGCCTTTTCTGTTAGACTTCCTATAGACAACATTTGTGAAACAGCCACTTGGTGAAGACCTCATACCTTTATCACTCATTACAAAATTGACAGGACCTCCAGGGACAGGTCCTCCTTTGGGTATACTATCCTGAAAAACATACTCCTGTGAGCCACCCAAGATAGATGATGCTTGGGATGCTACCCATCTGTAAGAATGAACGGCGGGATAAAACAACTTCACATAAAGAAGTTATGTACTTACAATAACCATAACATTCCATGTGAGTTTCATCTCTCCTTCTTTCTTACTTCCCACCCTCCAACCCCCTCCAGGATTTTTCGAAGACCGAGATCCTAGATTCTTTCTGGTTGCTCAGCCCTTCTATAACTTTCTCTTTTAGAGTGATAGAATGACATATGGTATTATTATATGCAGCAAACAAGATCTGAGGTAACTCTAGGTGTATCTTGGGACAGGGACTTGGCCTCGAGCTGTCTGAAGACCTCGAGCTTTGTAGTAGGCCAACTGTAAGAATGAAGGTGAGATGAACAACTCACATGAAACATTATGGTAAGTACATAACTTCTTTATTTCCACTTTTCTCTTTAGCAACAGATCATTCCAGACAAATGGGTTCTCAAGATCATTCATTAAGATTACAGATGGCAAGGGGAGGAAATCCTTTCGGGGGGGGGGGGGTATTTCCTTATCTTCCATACCAGATTCTTTGTTTCCACCTATCGTTCATCACATGCTGTCCCTGTCCCTTTCCAGGTGGGAAAGTAGTTTTATTCAAAGATGTTATTAGTGTCAAAGAAAGAAAATGCTTGGAGACCAGTTGTGGATCCTTCTTTTTTAAACCTGTTAGTTATAATGCCAAAATTCAAAATTATGTTACTTCACAACCTATCCCCTCTTCTTCCTCTTTCAAGTTTTCTGGTTACACAAGGTTTAAAAGACACTTACCATCACATTCCTACTCATACAGGCTTCAGTCATTTCGTAAGATTTTGTGTCTGGATCACATTATCAGCTCTCTTCCTTACCCATTGGACTATATACTGCACCAAGAGTGTTCACAAAGTGTCTAGCTCCAGTTATAGCTCATTGGAGGCTACAGGATATCCACATTTTTCCATATGTAGATGACTTGCTTATCTTTGCAGAGTATTTTTCAAAGTGTCAGTAATCTCTCTCTCTCTCTCTCTCTCTGTCTTGGGTGAGAGATTTCTTACACAAGCTGAGATTCCAAGAGAACATTCAAAAGTCTTTCTTGACTCCTTGTCACAGGACTGTTTTTCTGGAATGTCAACTAGACGTCGCAGTCCAAAGAGCTTTTGTTCCAGAGGAAGAAATAGATCTATATTTAGAACTATTTTTAGGGTTTTCCACTCAGACTTTGGTCACTGCAAGGGAATATCTCAGGAGTTTGGGAATTATGGCATCAATGATTCTCATGATACCCCTGGCAAGAGTCCACATGAGAAGGATACAGTAATATCTGAAGTCTGTTTGGTCCCAGCAGCAACACCACTATTTTTTTCAGACCCCAGTGCTGGGATTTGTCAGCAAAGAAATCACTTGGTGGAGAGAGCCCCTAAATCCAGGTCTCTCCTTCTCCCTTCCTGTTCCAAAGCAGTCAGTCACCACAGATGATGATTTTTTTTTTTTTTTTTTTTTTTTTTTTTTTTAAATTGCCCTTCTCCGCTGCTGTGTGCTCTGGCTGTGCTGGTACTACCACTCTCTCTGCCCTGTGTTACCCCTGCGAGTAAAACCCTCGAGGATACCTCAAATTCTACTTCCAAACCTCGGCTGTCTTAAATTGCTCCAGCAAAGTAACAAACTTCTAGGCAGGCTTCTCAGCTGCCTCATTCCCTTTGTTTGGCATTTCACCTACAGGACTTTAAGGAACTCTCTGCCCTGTGTTACCCCTGCGAGTAAAACCCTCGAGGATACCTCAAATTCTACTTCCAAACCTCGGCTGTCTTAAATTGCTCCAGCAAAGTAACAAACTTCTAGGCAGGCTTCTCAGCTGCCTCATTCCCTTTGTTTGGACATTTCACCTACAGGACTTTAAGGAACTCTCTGCCCTGTGTTACCCCTGCGAGTAAAACCCTCGAGGATACCTCAAATTCTACTTCCAAACCTCGGCTGTCTTAAATTGCTCCAGCAAAGTAACAAACTTCTAGGCAGGCTTCTCAGCTGCCTCATTCCCTTTGTTTGGACATTTCACCTACAGGACTTTAAGGAACTCTCTGCCCTGTGTTACCCTTGCGAGTAAAACCCTCGAGGATACCTCAAATTCTACTTCCAAACCTCGGCTGTCTTAAATTGCTCCAGCAAAGTAACAAACTTCTAGGCAGGCTTCTCAGCTGCCTCATTCCCTTTGTTTGGACATTTCACCTACAGGACTTTAAGGAAGTATGTGTAACTGCTACTGAACCCTTTATAACTTATGTTTTGGCCTTGATTAATGTTTTGTAGTACTCTAGCCTGCCAGGATAGCCAGCAGCCTTAGCTCTCCCCCCCCGATACATACTAGCTGCACTCATTTTCCATGTATTGCCCCAAGCATACTCTAAGTGGCACAAGACCTTAGACTCCTCAGCTAAATTTTATGTTTCTATCTTAACGATAACCTCCCCCCTTTCACTGTATTCTCTAACTCTCTAGCCTACTCTAGCTATAACACCTTTCACTGTATTCTCTAACTCTTCTAGCCCACTCTAGCTATAACATCTTATTTTCTAATTTCCCACTCTAGCCTCTCATATCTCACTCCTGCCCAATCACCTCCGGTCCTTCTCCCTTACTTCTTACCCCACTGTAAACCTTCTTTCACTGATTGACTCCAGAACCCCTCTGGACCTCTTGGTTGCTATTTCACCTTATTCCACTGTGTTCTTCTCTTTATTTCTCCCTCTAGTTCTTGCTCCCTCTTCTCTTTCAACCTCCGTGTTCTCCTATACTATGTGTAATTCCATTTTCTAACTGTACTCTAACATACCCTATTCTCCTGTGATAACAAGTTATTCCATTTATAACTTGTTATTAACTCTCCTAGCTGTACCTTCCTGTCTTACATTTGCTTGATATTCCTGTGGTAGCAACTTATTCCATTATACGTTGTTACTAACTCTCTTAGCTGTACCTTCCTGTCATACTTTTCCTTGATATTCCCTCTTATTCCCTCCCCTTTTTCGATATTCCTTCCTCTCCCCTCCCTCACGCTATTACCTCACAGCCCTTTTGGCTAGCTCCCCTTCCTGTCCCTCCCCTTCCTATTGGAATTGATAAAGCCTTCCCTAACTCCTTGGCGCCATTTTTAAAATTGCCCTTCTCCGCTGCTGTGTGCTCTGGCTGTGCTGGTACTACCACTGTAAGTTGTACTTGTTTCTACTTCTGATATCGTGCTTCTCAGTTTTTACTTGTTTGTGTATTTTTATGTTCTCCGCTGTAGTCGTAGGATCTGTGTGCCTTGCTACACTAATCGCAAGGTCCGACTGACTGGATAATTATTTCTGCTACCTTATCAAAGGTCGGTTCGCTACTGAGACCATTGCGTACCTCTATAAGAGTAAGCGCATGGTCCGGTTTGCTGCTCTGTTTAACTTTGTTTTACTTGGGCCCTGCATTAGTAACGCTAGGTCCGATTGATTGTAGAACAGTGCTGATACCTCACAGACTGTTTGGTTGGTGCTAGGACCTCTGCGCACATCTGTTTTATGTAAGCGCATGGTCCGGTTTGCCGTTTTTATCATTTTTTAACCTGGTATCTTCACAGACCGTCTGCATCACAAACCGGGACCTTCGCGCATTAAAATACTCAAGCGTAAGGCCTGGATTGTGTTTACAGCCACACTATAGTATAGATGCGAAAGTAGGCATCTACCTTAGGTCTGTTTTGTGCTCTAACTGAATGTAATTACTAAAACGCTCTAACTGATATGGGAAAGTCTGACTATATTTGCCTATAATTCTACCTACTTGTGTTATTAGCTGATTACTCTGTACTAGCAAGGGTTTGGGTTGATTTATGTGTTATTGCTATGTGCTATGTTTTTTTTTTTCATCTCTGCCTTAACAACTCATTTTGTGTTTTGTGATGACTGCATTTAAAAGCCAATTTGTGGCGGGAAAAGGTATTGCACTGTATGGTTTATTAGCTTTTGTGATCCATATGATCAGCAAATGCCATATACTAGTTGATTGCAACATATCTGAAATGTATTTTGGTGTTTTTTTCTAAGACCAATTGCAAATTGATGTGTACTGTGTTCCATCCACTACACTGCTGTAGTGTTTTGGTGGCCTGTTTACCTGGCATAGAAATGCAATGTTTATTGTTTAGTTGCTTCTAACTGCTAGAAACTGTTTTTGATGTGCTACATTTTACTATCATTCATTACTATCTTATAACAAGCCTTTTAATTTATCTAACACCATTTTTCTCTCAAAACTCTCTACTCTGTTTTTAGCTCTCTGCCCTGTGTTACCCCTGCGAGTAAAACCCTCGAGGATACCTCAAATTCTACTTCCAAACCTCGGCTGTCTTAAATTGCTCCAGCAAAGTAACAAACTTCTAGGCAGGCTTCTCAGCTGCCTCATTCCCTTTGTTTGGACATTTCACCTACAGGACTTTAAGGAAGTATGTGTAACTGCTACTGAACCCTTTATAACTTATGTTTTGGCCTTGATTAATGTTTTGTAGTACTCTAGCCTGCCAGGATAGCCAGCAGCCTTAGCTCTCCCCCCCCGATACATACTAGCTGCACTCATTTTCTATGTATTGCCCCAAGTATACTCTAAGTGGCACAAGACCTTAGACTCCTCAGCTAAATTTTATGTTTCTATCTTAACGATAACCTCCCCCCTTTCACTGTATTCTCTAACTCTTCTAGCCCACTCTAGCTATTACACCTTTCACTGTATTCTCTAACTCTTCTAGCCCACTCTAGCTATAACACCTTATTTTCTAATTTCCCACTCTAGCCTCTCATATCTCACTCCTGCCCAATCACCTCCGGTCCTTCTCCCTTCCTTCTTACCCCACTGTAAACCTTCTTTCACTGATTGACTCCAGAACCCCTCTGGACCTCTTGGTTGCTATTTCACCTTATTCCACTGTGTTCTTCTCTTTATTTCTCCCTCTAGTTCTTGCTCCCTCTTCTCTTTCAACCTCCGTGTTCTCCTATACTATGTGTAATTCCATTTTCTAACTGTACTCTAACATACCCTATTCTCCTGTGATAACAGGCTATTCCATTTATAACTTGTTATTAACTCTCCTAGCTGTACCTTCCTGTCTTACATTTCCTTGATATTCCTGTGATAACAACTTATTCCATTATAAGTTGTTACTAACTCTCTTAGCTGTACCTTCCTGTCATACTTTTCCTTGATATTCCCTCTTATTCCCTCCCCTTTTTCGATATTCCTTCCTCTCCCCTCCCTCACGCTATTACCTCACAGCCCTTTTGGCTAGCTCCCCTTCCTGTCCCTCCCCTTCCTATTGGAATTGATAAAGCCTTCCCTAACTCCTTGGCGCCATTTTTAAAATTGCCCTTCTCTGCTGCTGTGTGCTCTGGCTGTGCTGGTACTTCCACTGTAAGTTGTACTTGTTTTTACTTCTGATATCGTGCTTCTCAGTTTTTACTTGTTTGTGTATTTTCATGTTCTTCGCTGTAGTCCTAGGATCTGTGTGCCTTGCTACACTAATCGCAAGGTCCGACTGACTGGATAATTATTTCTGCTACCTTATCAAAGGTCGGTTTGCTACTGAGACCATTGCGCACCTCTATAAGAGTAAGCGCATGGTCCGGTTTGCTGCTCTGTTTTAACTTTGTTCTACTTGGGCCCTGCATTAGTAACGCTAGGTCCGATTGATTGTAGAACAGTGCTGATACCTCACAGACTGTTTGGTTGGTGCTAGGACCTCTGCGCACATCTGTTTTATGTAAGCGCATGGTCCGGTTTGCCGTTTTTATCATTTTTTTAACCTGGTATCTTCACAGACCGTCTGCATCACAAACCAGGACATTCGCGCATTAAAATACTCAAGCGTAAGGCCTGGATTGTGTTTACAGCCACATTATAGTATAGATGCGAAAGTAGGCATCTACCTTAGGTCTGTTTTGTGCTCTAACTGAATGTAATTACTAAAACGCTCTAACTGATATGGGAAAGTCTGACTATATTTGCCTATAATTCTACCTACTTGTGTTATTAGCTGATTACTCTGTACTAGCAAGGGTTTGGGTTGATTTATGTGTTATTGCTATGTGCTATGTTTTTTTTTTTCATCTCTGCCTTAACAACTCATTTTGTGTTTTGTGATGACTGCATTTAAAAGCCAATTTGTGGCGGGAAAAGGTATTGCACTGTATGGTTTATTAGCTTTTGTGATCCATATGATCAGCAAATGCCATATACTAGTTGATTGCAACATATCTGAAATGTATTTTGGTGTTTTTTTCTAAGACCAATTGCAAATTGATGTGTACTGTGTTCCATCCACTACACTGCTGTAGTATTTTGGTGGCCTGTTTACCTGGAATAGAAATGCAATGTTTATTGTTTAGTCACTTCTAACTGCTAGAAACTGTTTTTGATGTGCTACATTTTACTATCATTCATTACTATCTTATAACAAGCCTTTTAATTTATCTAACACCATTTTTCTCTCAAAACTCTCTACCCTGTTTTTAGCTCTCTGCCCTGTGTTACCCCTGCGAGTAAAACCCTCGAGGATACCTCAAATTCTACTTCCAAACCTCGGCTGTCTTAAATTGCTCCAGCAAAGTAACAAACTTCTAGGCAGGCTTCTCAGCTGCCTCATTCCCTTTGTTTGGACATTTCACCTACAGGACTTTAAGGAAGTATGTGTAACTGCTACTGAACCCTTTATAACTTATGTTTTGGCCTTGATTAATGTTTTGTAGTACTCTAGCCTGCCAGGATAGCCAGCAGCCTTAGCTCTCCCCCCCCCGGTACATACTAGCTGCACTCATTTTCCATGTATTGCCCCAAGTATACTCTAAGTGGCACAAGACCTTAGACTCCTCAGCTAAATTTTATGTTTCTGTCTTAACGATAACCTCCCCCCTTTCACTGTATTCTCTAACTCTTCTAGCCCACTCTAGCTATTACACCTTTCACTGTATTCTCTAACTCTTCTAGCCCACTCTAGCTATAACACCTTATTTTCTAATTTCCCACTCTAGCCTCTCATATCTCACTCCTGCCCAACACCTCCGGTCCTTCTCCCTTCCTTCTTACCCCACTGTAAACCTTCTTTCACTGATTGACTCCAGAACCCCTCTGGACCTCTTGGTTCTACCCGCTCCGTTCGCCCTGCGGGCTCACTCCGCTCCCCTACCCTACCCCCAAATCCCACCCACCCCCAGTGCATCTAGCTTTATTCCCTCATAGCCACACCCCCTGACACTCGTATCCAATTATAGAATTACTACCAATTCCTACCCCTCCCTATCCCCACCCACATTAACCACTAATTACCTACATCACCTATACCACTTAACCATTAGGATCCTTCCCACCCACTCCAATCCCAACTCTACATTCCACTACCAACTTCATACTCTATACTTAACTACTCCTACAGTAACTTATCTCTCTAGCTTTCTTTTTATCCTATCTACCACATAACCACTCAACATATTTAACAATCTAACACACTTCTTCTACCCAGATACATCCAGTTAATTTATATACTATCCACTATATTCAGTTCTCCACTACTCTAAGTCCACTGTTGTTTTACTCCTCCTCATTATGCTCTCTAAACACACCTTCACCTTCCTCCCACTATTACTACTATTCTCTTTATCCTCTTTATATCATCTCTCCCAATCTACAATTTCTACCCACTCCCAACCCTTTCATATAACTAATCCTCATAACACTTCTTTCTCACCCTCATATTCTTTTATCTCCCCTTATTTATATTCCTCAGAAAACCTACTTCTCTTTCGACACAAACTTATCTCCTATCATGCTAACTTTTCCACCATGACTTTTAGCAAACCCTTCCAATTCACAAAACAACCTAATCTCATCTCCTTGCTAACTACCCACATAAACCATTACATACTACACCTTACAAGCACTCTCATATCTGGAGACATCCATCCAAACCCAGGCCCCACCTCTGCTACTACTATAAATAAATCCCTATTATTCACTTCCTTAAACTCTCAAAGTGTAGTAAACAAAGTCCCAAACCTACATGCATGGCTCATACACAATAAACCTGACATCCTCACTATTTCAGAAACCTGGCTAAAACCACACATTAAAGACTCTGAAATAGCTCCTCCTAACTACTCCATCATTCGAAAAGACAGACCTCACAAGAAAGGTGGAGGTGTAGCCCTCCTATACACTTCCTCCCTAGTAGTCACCCCATACACCAAACCTACTCCACACTTTAACAATGCCGAACTTCTCCTCACCATGCTACAAATCAATAATCATAAACACATATGTATAGCTTCCATTTACATTCCCCCAGGGGATAATATCTCCACACTTGAACTGATCCTTTCCTGGCTATCCAGTAACATTAGTAATGAAACCATAATCCTAGGAGATGTTAATATTAACTGGGCCCTTATACAGTCTCCTACAAACCTCACTAACATCAACCTTTACAATTTCTCACAACTGATCACTTTGGTAACCCACCCTGCCAAAAACCCCTCCAATGGGAGTATATTGGATTGGATTCTAGTCTCCCACCCTCAATACTTCAACAACAGTGGCACTCTTCCCGACCCACTTGGTGACCACTTACCCACCTTTACCCACCGGCTTCCCACTATCCTTCAGCAGACTCATAACTACATTACAATCCGTGACCATAAAACTTCAACCCATTAATCTTTTCAAACTCACTACAAGCAATTAATTGGAACTGTCTAAAAACATTATCTCTAGATGATGCAGTCTCATACTTCAACTTAACTCTCTTAAAATTACTTGACTCCCAAGCCCCTGTACGGACTAAAAGAATAAAAACTAAATCAGCCCCATGGCTCTCCAAAACTACTCTTGCTATCATGAGACAAAGAGACAAAGTCTGGAGACGCTACCATAAACACAAGACAGCACCACTCCTTAACGAATATAAAATGCTCCGAAACAAAGCTAAGAAACTCACTACTTCTGATCGTCAAAACTATTTCTCTACACTCCAAAACCAAAATAAAAATAACCCTCAGAAATTCTGGAAAGGGATCTCTACTCTCCTCCACCCCAGCAAACCAGATATTCCTACCCCAGACCCAAATACTCCAGATCATGAATTAGCTACCCAATTTAATTCCTTCTTTATTAACTCTATCTCTAAATTGACCTCCTCATTCTCTAACTCCTCTCTACTATCTAATACCCCCTCATCCACCCCCACTATCTCTACTTCCTCACCCTACTCCCCACCTACTATCTCCCCTACCCCCTCTTCTACACAAACTCTATCATCATTTCCTACCTCCCAAAATATCCCCTCCTGACTGCCCCTCTTCTCACTAAATCCCATACCAACATCAACTATTAAAAACTCCTTCAGAAATTGAAACCATGTACCAATGCTCCAGATAATATCCTCTTACTTTCTCAGTATAGCTGCTGAAACTCTTGCCTATCCCATTAGCATTTTAATTAACCGCTCTCTACTAGAACACACAGTTCCCCAAATCTGGAAACAAGCCTTTATTATACCTCTACATAAAGGTGGTAACAATAATAACATTACTAATTTCCCAATAGCCATCCTGTCCCCCATCTCTAAACTCTTAGAAAAATGTGTCCAACTTCAGCTCCTTCCCCACCTCCTAGACAACCATCTTATAACTCCCACACAACACGGTTTCAGACCCAATCATAGCACCATGACAGCCCTCCTCTCTTTCCTTGAGGTTGTAAATAAAGCCCGTGACTCTGGACAAATTGTTTCCACCTTACTTCTTGACCTGTCCAAAGCCTTCGATACCATCTCACACAGCCTGCTCTTAAACAAACTTTCTAATCTTCACCTATCTTCCTCCTCTTTAAACTGGTTTTCTAGCTAACTATCTAATAGAAGTCAAGCTGTAAAGTGGAAAAAAGCTACCTCTTCTTTCCTTAGTACCCCTACAGGAGTTCCCCAAGGCTCCATACTGGGTCCTCTTCTCTTCAATATCTTTATAAATGACTTCCACAAATCAATCCCTTTCTCTAGCATCATCCAATATGCAGATGACTCTACTATTATCTGTTCCGCCTCTTCTATCTCTACACTACAAAACTTACTCAAGATGCTTTCTCTTCCACAGAACAATGGATGCTTTGTAATCATCTAGCTCTCAATGCTGCCAAGACCAAACTAATGTTATTTACCCTTCTAAAGTCATCCCTCCTGACATTGGTACTTTCTCAATTACTACACAACACAACTCACCTCTTGAACTTGTGTCAGAAACCAAACTACTTGGGGTCCAAATCGATAACCTACTCAAATTTAACTCCCACCTGCAAATTAACATCAAAAAAACACACCAAAAACTTGGCATGCTTTACAGACAGAATGCCTACCTCACATCTGCCACTAAAATCACTCTCTCTACCTCCTTCCTAATCCCATCCCTGCTATATGGTGCCCCACTACTAACTAATCTTCAGTCCTTGTTAAAGAAACAACTTACTTCCTGCTATAACAAAATTGCAAAATTCGCCACCAGCCAAAAAGTCCTCCACCCACCACTGTCTCTCCCTCCATAACCTAAAATGGCTAGAACTTCCCAATCAACTAACTTACACTCAACTAACTCTAGCCCACAAGCTCATTCTCAACCCTTCCCTCTGTCCCTCTCTTTCCTCTGCCTTTACTATGCACCAACCTAACAGAGTTCTAAGGTCAAATAATCAAAATCTACTCAAAGTACACAAACCAACTCATCCCCCTGGCAAAACCTTCTTTCCTTCAGCCTCGCTCGCCTGTGGAACTCCCTACCACCATTCATCCGCATTTCACCTCTAACCACTCTGCCTTCAAAAAGTCTCTCCACCTTCATCTTGCCTCACGGTGGGAATGCTCTTGTTCCCACCCCACATAACTAGCTCTACTCGACACCTGTAGCTATGAAATTTGTTCTCTAATCAGTTTTAATGTTTTACATTTATTCATTACTCGAAGGCTTCTTCTTATTGTATTAACTGTTATGATTGCTTTCCTGAATGTGACTAGTTCTACTTTTTAGTATATAGAACTATTAATAATTCTCTGTACAAAAATTGTTACTGTCAAATGTTGAAAATACATTCTGTTGGAGCTTTTCTCCCCAGGACTCCATTGAAAACGGGTTCTTTAAGGCCCAATGGACTATCCTGGTAAACCAACGACAATAAATAAATAAAATAAATAAATAAATGTAATTTCAAGCTATGTGCCACTAATTTGGCAATTAGGGACAATCTCTCAAAAAAGTCATTTGTAAAGTTTGTTGATTTATGATTCATTTGCAACTGCATTTATTCCTGTACTTACATAAGTCATTTGAGTAGCCAGTCTCTAACACACACATTTTCTGTTTTTATGACTCTTTTCTATTAAAGCAATTTTGCATAATGACCAATAATACCACACATCCTGCAGTCTTGTATTTTTTCTTTTGTTTGTTTGCTTTATACTTGACCCATAGCACCACACATCCTACAAAATTGATTTATTGTTTAATTTAATAATATCTCTTAATGCTTGGTATCATTGTGAGTACATTTGGGTATAATTCTTAGTTATTCATTTATACTTTATATTTATTTATTTATTGATAACCGAATGAATGAGTTGGTCAGATAGACCCTTTTCAGCTATGATCCATATTATAAGGCACTAACAGTTACATTGAAGACAGTCAATACAGTAAATAAATGTTGAAACTTAAATAAAAAAAAAAGAAATACCATATAAAGACTAGTTATTTCAAACATACAGTTTTACTTATTATATTATAAACTGTAATTTCACCAAAAGGGAAATTGTATAAGCTTAAAATGGCTTGTAAGAGCAGCTAGCCTAGTGCTTACCTATGAACCTATGTAAAGAGCAAATGTCGAACATTAGCACAGAAGGAGGTAATCAGCGGGAAAAGAAGAATGTGGTGGAATGGTATAACGGGGATCAACATTTAGGAAGAAAAGGTTTGAGGAGAATAGGTGTTATTGGCCTTTGTCTATAACAGCGATGGCGAACCTATGACACACTTCTCAAAGATGACACACGCCACAATGTTTTGGGTGATATGTCAGCAATCACCAACCCCCAAGTTACCAAAGACACTACTTTTGCCTTCATTGTTCACTTGAAGTGCATTGAATTACTTTGGCTTTGGCCTTTCAGAAGCTCCTGGCACAAAAGGTTCGCCATCACTGGTCATATAAAAATATGAACAATTTGATTAAATATAGTTTAAGCTGCGTTGGAAACTGAGAAAGACATACTTCTCAACTGTCCTTAATTTTGACTCAAATGTTTCCTCTGCCCCTCTTAATCCCCCTAGAAGTAGTGATATTTGGAGAAAAGGTGGTGAATTACATTTAATAAATGATGACTTCTTTTACTGCACAAAATGTGTATTAATTAAGACTCTCTTATTCTGACAATGTCTCAAGTTAATAGTATTATTTTAAAAGTGTACGGATCGTCCCGAATTATTTCTAGACTTGTCCTTGTTTCTGCTTTTTTTGTCCCTGATTCGTTGAGAGCTGTGGAGAAAAGTTGCCAGTCTTTAAATTAATTCCATGTGACAGGGGCAGATTTAGAGAAGTCTATTTCACTTTTTAATTTCTTCAACTCTTTTGAGTTTTTAATACCGTGACAGGATTGGACCCCATCCCTAAGCCAAAGTTTGATTAGAATGTGTGCTTCTTTCACCTGTATAAAGTTGTAAAGGCAGCCTGAGTAGCTGGGAGTGCTCACTGACTTCTGAGAGAGTAGCTGGAGAAGCAAATGAAGGGTAACAAGTGAGGTGGAAGGTAGTAGGACTCAGAAAGTATTTTAAAAGTTTAACAGCATAGAAGGCTGTGACAGGTAGATAATTAGTTGTTGCTGCAATACTTCACCTATACTCACAAACATTTCTGATTTTACATCATTGCCAGTCTCTGATAAATACTTTTTCTGTTTTTATGACTTTTTTCTATTAAAACGATTTTTACATAATGACCTATAACACCACATATCCTGCAGTCTTGTTGTTTGTTTTATATATATATATATATATATATATATATATATATATATATATATATATAATATATATATTATCTTTTAATACTTTTTATTTTGTTAATAAGGTAAAACAGATTAGGGCGAAACACAGCTCACAAATAAAAAGACCAAATGGCATCAATCCAAAGACAAAGTGTCAAAAGTCCAGTCCCATAAACGATAGACAAATCCAAAAAAGTAGAACACGTAGTTTATTACAAACAGGTACCAGAGTTAGCGCTTTCACCTTTCGGTTTCTTGAGACTCAATAAAAGGTACAAAAATGCTGAGTCTTAAATACCATTAAAGGCGGGAAATTCTAGTTAATCAAACCTCATTAACAAACTAATATACTTTTTAAAGGAATACATCCAGAGACAGAAGGAAAAAACAATACCCTACAACTAATACATCAAATGTACAGGAATATATACACATATATGATGTATAAACCTACACATAAAATGTAGAAAATGTAGAAACATCATAATACATTCAAATAGAACGCATGTGAAAAATATATAAAAATAAAAACAAGTAAAAATAAATAAAAATGATAAATAAAAATGATTAATAAGCTGTGGGGCAACACATATACTAAACACAGAGTGTATGCTAATAGAACCTAAAATCTAATAAAGCTAAGCTATGTAACTCTCAATCTCCTCATTCTCAGAAAAGGTTTCAAAGATAGCTTAGCATTAAGGCCAGGACTCACATCTGACCTAAGCTTCATAATCCAAATATTCTCTCTGTTTTCAGTGTGTGTCCAAATGTCATCTCCACGACTAGTAACACTGATAGTCTCTATAATCCTAAAACTAAATGTATGAGTATCATCTGTATCTAACACATGTTTGGCTAATGCATTGATTTTATTCCTAATTCTAATATTATAAAGGTGTTCACGTACCCTGTCCCTTAGACATCTGTTCGTTTTGCCAATATAAAATGACGAACAGGTGTTACACGTAGCTAAATAAACAAGGTCTCTAGACATACAATTCCCTCTGGCCTTCAATAAATAAGGAATTGAAGTGGTAGGATGCACAAAAACATGATCACCACAAATAAAATCACAAAAATTACATTTGCCACATTTCCTAGTCCCATATGAAGGCACTAAAGTTTCATTAATACTGATACATCTATCACAAAGTAACCTCTTGAGATTTTTCTTATTCTTATATCTAAATCGTGGAAAATCTCCAACAATACCTTTGATGTATGGATCTACCATCAAGATATCCCAATGTTTCCTCACTACATCCTTAATATTTCCAATGTCTTTAGTATAAAACACTGAAAATGCTGTAGGATTATACATAGATGTGGCAGTAATAGAAGGTGTATCAGAAGATACAACATTCAAATGGATATCAGAAAAATATGGAGCAGCTGCTCCAGACCTTAACTCAAAAATACCATCCATACCTTTCATAATATCATCAATATGGTACCCCCGCATGGCCAACCTATCATCCAGATCAGACAGATCATGGTAAAAACCAAGATCCGTCGGATTATATCTGGAAGTCCTCATACTCTGTCCCCTGACTATATTATTGAAAATAAACCCAGGGTGCATACTATGTCGATGTAAAATGGAGTTTTTATGACAGGACTTTCTATAAACTCCAGTATTGATGGACCCATTAGTTAACCGCTCAACAAAGACATCCAAAAAAGGTATCCTATAATAAGAAGTCTCATGACTAAAATGAAGATAATCAGTACAAGTGTTCAAATCAAATATAAAAGTTTCCAACTGCTCCAAAGACCCCTTCCATAACAGGAAGAGGTCATCTACAAATCGTCTTTAGAAGAAAACATGTACAATAAAATATGGATGTGAAAGCATGTACCTTGCTTCCCATTCAGCCATAAAAAGGTTGGTGTAGCTATTGGCACAAGATGTGCCCATAGCTACGCCATCCAGTTGGAGAAAAAACTGTTGTTCAAAGCAAAAAACATTAGTATTCAAAACTATATCCAAAAAAGTCAATAACAGTTGAATCTTCTCTTCACTCAAATCAGAGTGACTTACTAAGTAATGCTTAATCATTTCCATACCAACAAAGTTGGGAATAACGGTAAACAAGGAATTAACATCCATAGTTACAAACATGAATGATCCCTCCATCTCCTTGAGACCAGCTGACAAGGCAGGTGGGACTGTGATTATGAATTCCAGTGATTATTCCATTGCTATGAAGGATATGTTAAGTGATAAAAAGTTTTATAAACGCATCTCCTTCAACTCTTTAGCTGGCCATAGTTCCAGGATACATTCTATTTTGGAGGACTTGCTACATAAGGGTATGATAGATATTTCTTTATTTTCTTTTCTTGATGTGACTTATCCTTTGGTTCCTTTAATTAAAGGGTTGTCAAAGATTCATAAGGATTTGATCCATCCTCCACTTTGACCTATTGTGTCAGGTGGTGGGTGGTTGACCGAGCCTTTTTCTCTATACATTGAGAAACATTTAAGACCTGTAGTGGATGCCCATCAGCATATCTTAAGAGACACTAAACAGTTCTTGATAGATCTATATGATCACTTGAAATGTTTTTCTGAGACTCAAGATTTCATGTTTGTAACTATGGATGTTAATTCCTTGTTTACCGTTATTCCCAACTTTGTTGGTATGGAAATGATTAAGCATTACTTAGTAAGTCACTCTGATTTGAGTGAAGAGAAGATTCAACTGTTATTGACTTTTTTGGATATCGTTTTGAATACCAATGTTTTTTGCTTTGAACAACAGTTTTTTCTCCAACTGGATGGCGTAGCTATGGACACATCTTGTGCCAATAGCCACGCCAACCTTTTTATGGCTGAATGGGAAGCAAGGTACATGCTTTCACATCCATATTTTATTGAACATGTTTTCTTCTACAGACGATTTGTAGATGACCTCTTCCTGTTATGGAAGGGGTCTTTGGAGCAGTTGGACACTTTTATATTTGATTTGAACACTTGTACTGATTATCTTCATTTTAGTCATGAGACTTCTTATTATAGGATACCTTTTTTGGATGTCTTTGTTGAGCGGTTAACTAATGGGTCCATCAATACTGGAGTTTATAGAAAGTCCTGTCATAAAAACTCCATTTTACATCGACATAGTATGCACCCTGGGTTTATTTTCAATAATATAGTCAGGGGACAGAGTATGAGGACTTCCAGATATAATCCGACTGATCTTGGTTTTTACCATGATCTGTCTGATCTGGATGATAGGTTGGCCATGCGGGGGTACCATATTGATGATATTATGAAAGGTATGGATGGTATTTTTGAGTTAAGGTCTGGAGCAGCTGCTCCATATTTTTCTGATATCCATTTGAATGTTGTATCTTCTGATACACCTTCTATTACTGCCACATCTATGTATAATCCTACAGCATTTTCAGTGTTTTATACTAAAGATATTGGAAATATTAAGGATGTAGTGAGGAAACATTGGGATATCTTGATGGTAGATCCATACATCAAAGGTATTGTTGGAGATTTTCCACGATTTAGATATAAGAATAAGAAAAATCTCAAGAGGTTACTTTGTGATAGATGTATCAGTATTAATGAAACTTTAGTGCCTTCATATGGGACTAGGAAATGTGGCAAATGTAATTTTTGTGATTTTATTTGGGGTGATCATGTTTTTGTGCATCCTACCACTTCAATTCCTTATTTATTTAAGGCCAGAGAGAATTGTATGTCTAGAGACCTTGTTTATTTAGCTACGTGTAACACCTGTTCATCATTTTATATTGGCAAAACGAACAGATGTCTAAGGGACAGGGTACGTGAACACCTTTATAATATTAGAATTAGGAATAAAATCAATGCATTAGCCAAACATGTGTTAGATACAGATGATACTCATACATTTAGTTTTAGGATTATAGAGACTATCAATGTTACTAGTCGTGGAGGTGACATTTGGACACACACTGAAAACAGAGAGAATATTTGGATTATGAAGCTTAGGTCAGATGTGAGTCCTGGCCTTAATGCTAAGCTATCTTTGAAACCTTTTCTGAGAATGAGGAGATTGAGAGTTACATAGCTTAGCTTTATTAGATTTTAGGTTCTATTAGCATACACTCTGTGTTTAGTATATGTGTTGCCCCACAGCTTATTAATCATTTTTATTTATCATTTTTATTTATTTTTACTTGTTTTTATTTGTATATATTTTTCACATGCGTTCTATTTGAATGTATTATGATGTTTCTACATTTTCTACATTTTATGTGTAGGTTTATACATCATATATGTGTATATATTCCTGTACATTTGATGTATTAGTTGTAGGGTATTGTTTTTTCCTTCTGTCTCTGGATGTATTCCTTTAAAAAGTATATTAGTTTGTTAATGAGGTTTGATTAACTAGAATTTCCCACCTTTAATGGTATTTAAGACTTAGCATTTTTGTACCTTTTATTGAGTCTGAAGAAACCGAAAGGTGAAAGCGCTAACTCTGGTACCTGTTTGCAATAAACTACGTGTTCTACTTTTTTGGATTTGTCTATCGTTTATGGGACTGGACTTTTGACACTTTGTCTTTGGATTGATGCCATTTGGTCTTTTTATTTGTGAGCTGTGTTTCGCCCTAATCTGTTTTACCTTATTAACATTTGTTATTGCTGCTTGGTTTGGGCGTTCACCCTGTTTCATATACTACTTTTTTACTTTTTTATTTTGTTAGTTTTACAGACTTTGCAGTCAACTTAATCTTTATTTCAGTTTCATTGAGAGTTTTACACATTACTTTATTACACATATATGACAGTTTGTGTGCATGACCCATAAAAGAGTTACGTTTGACCCTGTTGATATTCTTGTGTTACAGTGCCATTTTTTATGCCATAGACAGTTCTATCTCTAATTAGCAAATCACATAATTTTCCAATTCACAGTGTCTCATATCAGTCACGGATGCATCAATAGTCTGTTTTTGTTGCTTGATTTCTGAAATAAAATGTCTGACCTAAGTAAAGTTCATCTTTGGCTTAGAAGACACCAGGAACTTAATATTCAGTACTACGGAACTGCTTTTTTCCTCTTCGATCAGTATTCGATACTTTAATGGCTTTTTCGCTTGAAGTATGAATAAGTATAACACACGATTAACTCTGGCTTCTCATTGAAGCTACTCTGAATGAGATACATCTCAAATCCTTGGATATAGGACTTCTAATTTTTTGACAAGTTTTCCTAAAGTTTCAAAGCAGTTGGTGGTTGAATTATCATAAGCTAAAAGTTGAAGAAAATCTTCCCAGAAAATACAGAAGTGCACGCAGTGAATTACAATGAAATATTGTATTTATGTTGTTGTTTTGTGAAGTAAGGGCTTGTGATAGTTTTAAACAAATATTTTGAGGTGGGCTCTATGTGAAAAATAAAAGACAAGCTTTTTCAACAAGTAACTGTAAGACATATAGCAATAAAAGCAAAGGACATTCATACTGAGTGGTAAAAAATGAAACAAATTATTATTTCTGCCATTTCAAGAAGTTGATTCCTAATCTGTTAGCAATTCTGTTTCCTTTGACACCACTTTGGGTGCGATACCACTTCTGTCACCATACTGGCTGTTTCAGATGAAAATGTTAAACATCATATTAAGTATAAAAGGCTTTAGCAATGCAGAGACATGAGAGAGAGATGTGTTGATAGTTTAATGGTTTGCTTTCAAAGGGCCAGAGCCTGTCAACATATCTTTACCTCTTGAAGATATACTGCAGGTGTTAACCTGAAGAAGATCATACAGAACCAGTTGGAGAAATACAAAAATTCTCAGTCCATGCTCATGTGATATTTTCAATAATGCAAAATGACATAAACTTGTTGGAGGCTTTCTGCAAATCCATTTTATGATAATAAACCTTTCCTGTCATGACTGTGAATTCTCTATGGTGATTCTTTCATCCAGTATACTCAGCGGAAGTAATGCCCCTACTCTTCCCAACCCTTTACTCCCATAGCAGTCCAATATACTATATCACTTTTAAAAGACAGGTGTAAACTTTAGTCTGAATCTTCTAATTTTAATTCAACAAAGGTATATATCTGCATGTATCCAGTTTTACACTGTCCCCTTCTTTTCCCAAAGAAATACATTTTATCTGTCACATAACTCCCAGCTATCATTTCCATTGTATGTTGTCATTTGTTTAAAAAATGTGCTACTGCCATTCAGAAAATGCTTATAATAAACATATTCAGTCCTATTTTCCTATCTTTGGCTAGTGAGGAATCTACCCTGTAACATAAATGGAGTCCCTCATGCCTTGCCTAGCGATAGTTTCCAATTTAGAAGAACTTTTTGGTGACTAGCCATCCTTCCAGAATGATAAGAACCTAGTAAAGCTGGAAAACATTTTCCCCAGACTTCAGTAAGTACATCTACACTGCTGCCCTGTTTCCAACCTCAATAGACACCTTTCCAGCTTTCACTATCCTTAAAGTCTTTATCTTCTTCTTCTTCTTCTTTCGGCTTTTCCTGGTTAGGGGTCGCCACAGCAGATCATCTGTCTGCTCAGGATTGGCAGTGGAGATTTTACGATGTCGAGTTGCCAGCCCGGCGCTCAACCTTCCACAGAAGGCACACACACACACACTCATACCTAGGGCCAATTTAGAGTGTCTAATCCACCTACAGCATGTCTTTGGGATGTGGGAGAAAACCGGAGCACCCAGAGAAAACCCATGCGACCACCGGGAGGACATGCAGACTCCGAACAGAAGGCACCCCAGCCGAGAATCGAACCAGAGAACCTCTTGCTGTGAGGTGGCAATGCTAACCGCTGCACCACCGTGGCTGCCCTGTTAAAGTCTTTATATGCAAGGAAATAAGAATGGAAGCTTTGTTTACTTCAAAAGCTACACCTAACTTAAAATTTAGGACTGCTATGAATACTTACTTCTCCTTTAAGGGGTATGTGATTATTTGAACCCAAAATATGTAAACCCTTGGGAGGTTGCTAGTCAAAACTGTGGCACTCCCAATGTTACAAAACACAAAATTAAATGCTTTTTTTTTCAGGGGTCCAAACTGCTGCAATCATAGACATGAAAGCGATCACATAAAATCAAAAAAGACGAGAGTGAAGAAATACAGCACTCACCTTCTAGTTCTTCCCCGAGACTGGCAGACATGACATGATACCAGTGATCTCTCAGGTTGGACATCTTTGAGCTTTGATCAACTACGTAGTGACTGACAGTAAAGGTCTTTTACATTTCATGCTTTTGGCAGCTTCATGAAACTGGAATATCTGCACCAGAAAAATATTAGCGGCATGTATTCTTCTTATTATTAGTTTATCTTGTTTAAACAATAAAGGATAATGTCCCCAGTAGTCTCAGCAACTTTTTTATTTAAAGTAATAGATAAAATACAGCAGCAAGATTTACTTACATTACTGAAAATAGTTGTGTAAAAATTCATTTCAATGATCTGTGTGGTCCCCTGATGACCACAGCCTACCTAGAAGCCACAAACGTGGGAGGGGAAATTATCGCTCAGAAGGCTGAGTGCTACATATTTAAACAAAAGTAATATATTTCATAATGACCTTTCAACAAAGTTCTCACAGAGGAATACTGCTATTAAGATAAGGAACTGAAAACTGTGCAGTGATTTAAATAATAAACAGCGGCTTTCATCTTCTGCCAAAAAACTCATTTTGTGATTGGTCGTGATTTTTTTAGAAGCAGAATTGAGGTCTTACACTTGGGGAAAAAAGAGAAAACCTATAAAACCTTCCAGATTTACACAAATATAAATTAAATTTTTCCTGAATTACAGAGTCCGGGCAGTGACTCTCAACTTAAAAGAGCGAAGCAAACTGTAATAGATATGAATTGATGTGCTTATATGTGTGTGCATGTGTGTGTGCGCGTGTGTGCGTGTGTGCGCGTGTGTGTGTGCGTGTGTGTGTGTGTGTGTGTGTGTGTGTGTGTGTGTGTGTGTGTGTGTGTGTGTGTGTGTGTGTGTGTGTGTGTGTGTGTGTGTGTGTGTGTGTGTGTGTGTGTGTGTGTGTGTGTGTGTGTCTGTGAATTGTTAATTCTGGAACTTTTCCTACAGCAGTTTTATTTCGCATGTCTGTCTACTTGCAAGAATCCTTGTGACCATGAAGCAAATGTTTCTTCTCAGGAACAAGGCCCTTGCATATGAATTTGCCTAGAGAAGTCCATTATATCAGATTACTTGTCTGGAAGCTAAAGCATGAAATAACATTTTGTGTCTATTTGAAGCTTTTAGTATCTCTATATGCAAGTGTAGATGTGTATGTCTGTAGTTAGTGTGTGTGTGTGTGTGTGTGTGTGTGTGTGTGTGTGTGTGCACGCGCGCATGTGTGCATTTGCATGTGTGTGTGTGTGTGTGTGTGTGTGTGTGTCTGTGTGTGTGTGTGCATGCGCGCATGTGTGCATTTGCATGTGTGTGTGTGTGTGTGAGTGTGTGTGTGTGTGTGTGTGTGTGTGTGTGTGTGTGTGTGTGTGTGTGTGTGTGTGTGTGTGGGTGTGTGTGGGTGTGTGTGGGTGTGTGTGTGTGTATATGGGTGCATGCTTGTATATGTTTATCTGTGTGTGCATGCATATGTGTGCCTGTGTGTGATCTGTGTGTGTGTGTGTGATCTGTGTGTGTGTGTGTGTGATCTGTGTGTGGGTGTGTGTGTGTGAGCTGTATTTCTCAAGAGGCAACACAGTAGTACAGCAGTTGTCATCATGGACTCATAGACTCCCTCATAGCATAAGGTGCTCTAGTTTGATTTTGATTGGGAGAAACATTCCAGACATATATGCATATGTACATATATATATATACACACACACATGCATATATATATATATATATATATATATATATATATATATATATATATATGTATATAGGAGCACTACAGAATCCTGATAGCCCAAAATACTGAAGACCAAAATCCTGAAAGTTCAAAATCCTGAAAACTCAAAATCCTGAAAATTCAAAAACACACAGGATACTTACCCCAGCACAAGTACATACAGAAAGAAATAAAACACAAACTATATTACTGTTCTGCAAGTATAAAAAAAAAATTTACAAATAGGAACAATAAGAATTTGAAGAGACTATTATGTAAAACACATAAGGAAAAGGTGACCATGGATATAGAGCCCAATATGAATATGGGCACTTACGCATGTAATCATTGCAATATGTGTAAATATATTACAGGAGTACAAATATATACACATCCTGTTTTGAATTATGTATTTAGACCTAGATTCCATGCATCATGTAATACCTGCAATGTTATTTATTTAGCAACTTGTGAACACTGTTTGGCATTCTATATAGGGCTTACCAAGAGAGAATTCAAGAAGAGAATATATAATCATATATATGATATAAAGAAGAACAATGAAACTAATGCCTTGGCGAAACATATAATGCAATATGGAACACATAGTTTCAAATTCAGGGTTTTACAAATTATTGAAAAAGGCAAAAGTGGGGGTGATATGGTTAATATATTAGAACAAAAAGAACTACACTGGATACTAAAGATGAAAGCACACCATCCACCAGGCCTGAATCAATATGTTCCCATGAAACCAGTGTTAAGAAATAATTAACATTGTTAATGACTTATATATTATTCATCTCCTTGGATTTATAAACAATACATATTTATGTTCCACATATTTCTTGCACATTAATTGGGTTTTATAATATTAATTTATTTATTAATAACTGATTTATATTTATGCTTAAATATTATAGGGTTCTGGTTTTAATTACATTTACCTATTTATATATATGTATGTTTATATAAATCCAATGAGATTTGAGCACCAAGCACTTTATTATTATATATTATATATTATATATAGATGGATGATATATTATGCATTGATTTCAGTCTGATTTATAGCCCCAAGGTTATAAACATGGATCTATTATGATAATCTAAATATTACTGGCTTGACTATTTGCTTTAAGAATGAACTATATCAGTTTCATTATTATTATTTTTATCATCTTTATTACTTTTTAAATTTGATAGCTACATCTAGATTCTGATAAATATTTTAGAATTAGTTCAGTAATGCCTAGATATTAGGGTAATAAATTATTATGTTGTGCTATATAAAATAAAGTACACATATTTAATATTGTCTTAGAAGTTAGCTATGTCTTTAAAAGCTCGAGATGCTATTAATTGGTAAGACAATTATCTTAATTGGATGCAAGATGTTACTATTTAAACTGAGTTGCTTCTGTGAATAATGAAATCTGATGAAGCGTATGGTGCATATGTGAAAGCGCTCATTTCGTTTTTCTTTGCCTTTTTATTTGTGGAATAAAGAAGGATTTTTAACTACAACGCTGATGGCTGTTTAATGAACTGTGTGATTCCAGCTGCCTTTCCGTTCTGGTTCTACTTGTGTAACATATTACTATGTTCTGCAAGTATAAGCAGGGGGGCAAGCCCCCCTGCACCCCCCATGTGGGAGGCTGCTCCCCACACACCCCCTGCTACTTAAATATATTGACTCCTTGATTGCACTTAGTGTAGTGAAGTGCAATCTCTGAGTTAATATATTTAAGTAGCAGGGGATGTGTGTGTGTGTGGGGGGGGCACAGCCCCCCACATGGGGGGGCTTGCCCCCCTGCATATAGTTGAAGGGTAATATGTTTCTGTAAATATGTTTCTGTATGTACTTGTAGTGGAATATAGTAATTGTTGGCATCCTGTGTGTTTTCAGGATTTTGAGTTTTCAGTATTTTGAGTTTTCAGGATTTTGAACTTTCAGGATTTTGGTATCAGGATTTGGGTCTTCAGTATTTTGGGCTTTCAGGATTCTGTAGCACTCCTATATATATATATATATATATATATATATATATATATATATATATATACACACACACACACACACACACACACACACACACACACACACATAGATATACTAACTTGCTCCACCCAGTAAAGTAAGAGTTAAGTCCCAATACTCACCTTGGTTATCCTCCCAAACAAAACAAACTTTTATGCACAAAAGGGATAAAGCTTGGAAACTCGGACCAAGACCAAATCTCTCACCGACCTCCAAACCTACAAAGACCTTTGTAACCTCTCCAAAAAACAAGTCAACCTGGGCAAGGAAAATTTTCACCTAAAACTGCAATCAACATATCAAAACAACCCTGGAAAATTCTGGAACACTGTCAATCAAATCCTCCACCCAGGTAACCCCAATACTCCTAATCCCTGTCCTGACAACACTCCCTTTGAAACAGCCACCCTACTTAATTCCTACTTTATGGAAACTATTAGCAAACTAATCCCTTCTCTTAACTCCTCTAAAATCATCATCCCCCCCTCCAGTTCTAACCGAAACAACTCCTTCTCACTCAAATCTGTACCCACAAACTTCATTAAACACTTGCTCCATAAGCTCAAACCTTGCTGTCCATCTGTGGACAACCTATCTCCACTCTTTCTTAGGCTATCTGCTAACTCCATAGCCCATCTCATTTCTATACTCATCAACCATTCTCCATCTGAATCCACTGTCCCATCACTGTGGAAACAGTTCTATATCATACCTATTCACAAATGAGGCAACTACATAGATTTAGCTAACTACCACTCCATAGTCACACTATCCCCTCTGTCACAAATCCTAGAAAAAATGTGTTCACAAACAACTCGTGGACTAACTGCTCTTTGAAAACCTGCTCAGGCCTACCCAACATGGATGTCGTCCTAACCACAGTACCTCTACTGCCATTATCTCTTGTTCTCCCTCCATTGCCCTTGCCAAAAATAACAATAAATTAGTCTTCTGCCTCTTCCTCGACCTCTCTAAAGCCTTTTACACTGTCTTTCACCTCATCCTCCTCTCCAAACTCAGCCTTTCTACATCAACCATCTCCTGGTTTTAGGGCTACGTCTTCAACCGGCAACAATCAGTAAAATAGGTCTCTGCTCTTTCTCTCTTCTTAGCCATCCAGATGGAGCCCCTCAAGGGCCCATCCTTGGCCTTCTTCTTTTCACCATTTTCACACACAACATCTATACTTTCTGTCCTCATCATACTCTCACACAATATGCCAGCGGCTCCGCAATCATCTCTACCACTGATACCATCTCTGATCTGCACACCCTTACCCAAAAATTCCTTCAACTCTATCAAAAATGGCTTACTACCAACCAACTATTCTTAACCTCAAAAAGACAAAAGTTCTGTTATTCCTCACTAAATCTTTCTCCCTCCTCAAAACTACATTCTCTATCACTTCACTTAATAGTATCACTATCAGTATAGAACCCCATACCAAGCTCCTATGGTCCATCATTGATGACCAACTAAAATTCAACCTCCATGTCCACCACTACATTAAAAAACACCAAAATCTAGGGCTACTCTATCAAAACAAAAAGTTCCATCCTAAAAGGTCTAGAGTCTCACTAGCTCATGTTTATTTTCTCCCCAGCCTCCTCTGTGGGTCATAAATCCTAACTAAGCTTGAGGTCTCACTGCAAGCCAAACTCGAATGCACTTTCAACAAACTAGCCTGGTTTGCTAATAACCAGCCCCCTAACTCTCACCACTGTCTTTCACTCTCTGATATAAACTGGGTCGAGCTCCCCAATCATCTTCAACTCTCTCAACTAGCTATCATTCATACCATCCTCTAGAAACCCACTGCTTGACTTAGTATATCATGTTTGGTCTCTCTCTCTATACTACAGCTAGAACCCTCAGGATCTCCAACCAACAACACCTGGAAATGTTTAAACCCCCAAAAAATATCGGCCAAATTTATACACCTACTTCCCTGCCCAAAACTGGAACAAACTTCCTCTTGACATCAGAAAAATAACCACTACACATGAATTCATAAAAGCTCTCAAACAATACCCACTGAATATCCCAACATGTAACTACAACCCGTAGCTAATCTCAAGCAATACTGTCACTTCACACATACAGTGCTCTGATGCTGTATATAGTTAATTGTTCTACAACTATGTTACACAGACTGTCTACTGTCTAACCTGTAAATAACTCTCCAAATTAATAGCCGTTTCTTAACTTTTCTCTCTAGTATAAATTATAAATAACTGATTATTTGTCTCAAGCCTCTACTCTGTTACATTGAATGTCTCCAAACAAAGGGGGTCACAGCACTGTACATGTTCTGAATAGTGTACATTGTTTTACTCCTACATCATGCAGGTTTGTACTGTTACTTGAAGTACTGTTTTACTTGTACTGTTTTACTTGTACTGCTTTCCTTGTACTGTTTTATTTGTACTGCTTTACTTGTACTGTTTTACTTGTACTGCTTTACTTGTACTGCTTTACTTGTACTGTTTTATTTGTACTGCTTTACTTGTACTGTTTTACTTGTACTGCTTTACTTGTACTGTTTTGCTTGTACTGCTTTACATGTACTGTTTTACTTGTATTCTTTAGAATATCGATAGAATATTGATTGTCTGTTACTAGCTGTATGTGATGTTGTGGAGCTTTTCTCCCCAGGGCTTTTGCTCAGTCTGACAATCATGATCGACAAATATCAAATATATATATATATATATATATATATATATATATATATATATATATATATATATATATATATACATACATACATGCACACACATAGATGGTGCACGAACCAATGGCTAACCCCAAGTGAAGCTGTGCACGGACAGTAAGTTACAAACACTCAGATTTCCCCAGCACCAGCTCTCACCAGCTCATTCATTAAACATTCCGTAGTAATAATCCACACAACACGGCCATATGTTCACCTTTTAATAAAGATGAAAACAAATATACTCTTCAGTGCAAAATCTGCTCTTCAGCACTCTTCCATGCCCATAACACTGTAAACAATGCAATATAATGTCTCTAAATAAAGCTCTGCTCTAACACACAAACCGGTTTCACCATATAGGTGTCCTCAGTGTAAAGTCATGACTTTACACTGAGGATGCCTATATGGTGAAACCAGTTTGTGTGTTAGAGAAGAGCTTTATTTAGAGACATTGTTGTGCATTGTTTACAGTGTTATGGACATGGAAGAGCGCTGAAGAGTGGATTTTGCACTGAAGAGTGTATTTGTTTTCATCTTTATTAAAAGGTGAACATATGGCTGTGTGGTGTGGATTATTACTACGGAACTTTTATTGAACGAGTTGATGAGAGCAGGTGCTGTGTATACATATATATATGTATATATATATATATATATATATATATATATATATATATATATATATACACACACACACACACACACACACACACACACACACACACACACACACACACACACACACACACTTCAGAGCATCGTATGAAAAGATGAAGAATGTTGAAAACTGCAATAGTAGCTGATATCCAGCTGCCACCACTTTGTAAAGATCTGTGCTTTGTTTACAATTAAAATATGCAAATAGGTTGATAGTTTCACAGATATATATATACTAGAATAACAACCACCAGGGCCTTTATAAGCCTAGCTGTGCAATCCAACACAATTGTGTCCCTGTGTATCATGGGCATTTACTAGCAGGGGGTATGTTAGGAAGTTTCTAGAGGTTATGTGGTGGAGTATGTTAGTCTGAATATTACTGTCTACCTCTATCAGAGACATGGGGGCCAGACCCATGGTGACTTTCTGATTTTCTATCCATTGGCCATGGTTACAGTTGAATAGGTTTAGGGATGGATTCTGCTTCACATGGATGGGGAGCCAGTTACAGAGCATGGGGATCCTCTGAGGCACTTATCTTTCTCCCCATCATGTGTTATTTATGTCACATGCAAAAATTTAAATCCTTGGATCTAGTGGTTCTGATGCTGTTCCTTCTTCAGAAGTGTTAAATTTCCATCAGAGCTGGATCTAAGGGTGTCTGTATGCCTGTCATAGGTCGCCTCTCAGTATCACATGGGAGACAGAGTATAGAGATAAGGCTTTAAGGCAATCCATATAAAACAATGTGTTTATACCCTGGATTCTCCTAGTA